>NC_048579.1:21837565-22080065 GCF_013265735.2 Oncorhynchus mykiss
CGTCAACATTTCTGTGTTGGTGAACAGTAGTAGCTTATGTAAAAAAAATATTTAAAAAACCGTTTCTGCCTATGACAGACTATTGAGACTGTGATGAAAAATGTAGATTGAGATATGTCAATATGTCTCTGTTCACCTACAGTCCTTGTCTAGTAAATTTAAAGTCATAGACTGGGTGTCTCTAGGGAGACATGAGAATCATTGAGATGACGGGATTGTCTCATGTACAGTAGGTGATTCTGACAGGCGTCTTAAAATCAAAAGCACCCAAGGATGTTTATGGCTACTCGTGACACTTGATGACTTCAAAACATGAAAAAACCCATGTTAGGTTTAACGAGAAGGGCAGTGTCAGCGCTGCCCTCTGAAATGGCAATCTGGTGTCGACCACATGCTTAGCATGGGGTGGAATTCCCACTACCCACTGCCAGCTTCCTCACTCTGTCAGGCACAGCTAGTGGGTTCTTTGAACTACTGTATGCCTGGCGCTTAACATGCATTATTGATGGTAAGGGGCTGTTCTGCGATGCCAGAGGCTTTTTCTGCTCCATTACCGGACTCCCACTGGGACGTAGACACTACCTGTGAGATGCACACTTCACCCCAGCTAGCATTGGCTAACACAGTTAGTACTGTATTTCTACTAGGGAAACTTCACTTTAGTTAGCGTTGGCTAACACAGTTAGCAATGACCTCCTCTATTTCTATGTGCCCTGGCTGTAAGAAGCCTCTGTCTGCCTGTTGCAAAGCTTTAGTCATTAGCGCTAGACTGGTTTCTCTAATCCGCCAGCAGCACCCTGGGGACAACTGCAGGAAGTGTGTACCGCAGGCCACATGATGGAATAAGCTCTCCTCCACCTTTTTTTCTTTCTCGCTCTCTCTCTCTTTCCGTCTCTTGGTTGATTTCCCTTTAGCTCTCTCTCACTCACATGTGCACCTCGATTTCATTCTCTCCCCCTCTCCATGTCCTCTGCATACTGTCTTCCTCACACTCAATCCCGCTCCCTCTAGCTTTGCTCTCATACACACACTCCCCTTTCCACTCAGGTGCTGTTGAGCTCGACTGATGACCTTCAGTGTGACCTCCAGAAACTAGCTAGCAACCTTTCAGACAGGAAGTGAGGGGAAGGCCACTCATGACTTGAAGAGCTGTCTGCACAGTAAAGGCCTCAGACGTAACGCATCAACACAGTGTGAGCTGGTGTGAGAATGGATTTGTAAAAGGGCCGCTTTTCATAGGCGTGAGAAATTGTGACAGGAACATTATAGGCTAGGCTAAGACCGGCTCAGTTTAGCTTTTCGCTAGCAGCCTGGCTGTCTGTCACTAGCTCTCACTCACTGCAGGCCTATGTGCCAAGTTGTTTAACTGAGTGCCGGCGGCGCTTAACTTTTCACAGGGGTGCAGACCTGGGGTCAGGCCTCCTCGATAAGGGTGCACTGTAGCCAGCCTCGGTGCCTTTGTCCAGGGGGAAGGTTTTTTCCATCGCACCGGAGAACTGGGTCAAGGGGATTAATTTCCTGGCCTGGCTGGATCTAGTCGTTTGGCGCTAATGGGAGATTAGCTGGGAAGTTTCAGTTCCAAAACGTCTCTGGGTGCCGCCTGCCTGTTCTTCACATGGGTTGGGGGGATATTTAGGAAGTGATTGGTGCCTCTAAATAGGGGTGGTTGGGATGTGGAATGGGCAAAGGAGGGGGTTTGAAGGGGTTGGATGTTTTCCCACCCCTGCTGTTCATCAATGTGACTGGATTAATTACAGGGGGCATTGTGTTCATGGGGGGCAGGCTGGCCAGGAATCAGGTGGTGTAGGGGGGTATCCATTGGCCTTCTATTACCAGAACGCTTTCATTACCATTCGGTGGTGGAGCGTCTTTTTTTTTTTAAACTTTTTTTTTGTATATACAATCTTTTGATTGGCCACCCACAATTCCCCATTGCTTTTATTTTATTGGCTGTCTGGTGTCCATTTTGTTTCTCAAAGTCACTGCAGACACTGAGAGTTATGAATAGGGTAATTGCTCAGCTCGGAGTAATGTGCCCTTGAGCGTAATAGTGTAATGGGCTATTAGCGGCTCTATGTTAATTGTTTTAGCCTTTCTCGTGGCACAGTCAGGGCAGTGTGTGAATAGCCTCTCTCTCTCTCTCTCTCTCTCTCCTCTGCTGTTACATGGTTGATAGAAGCTATGTTTTGCCCAGCGTTCTTTTTGCAGCAGCTGTATTCCTCATAGATGTCTGTAATGAGGTTGTGAGCACAGCACCACTGGGGGTTTGGTAAGTAGTGGAATTAAAAGAGGGCCTAATGAGGTTTCTCTCTCCCTCTCCTCATCCCTTTGGTCTCTTCACTCTCATTTGCTTCCCACAGCAGTCTAAAGTCAACCCTATCTGTACAGTAGGTACACTCATGACAGACAGACTGACTCTTTCCTCTCAGAAAAACAACAGTATTGACAAAGCTTCTAGAACGTTTTCTCATGTTTCATTTTCAGAATCACTTGTTGACCCGTGGGTTTAATATAGTTTTGGAGAGGCTGTTGGAATATTTGTGTCAGCTAGTCAGGGTGAGGGGTATCTGTTTTTTGCACTGATTTAATGTCTCTTCAGGTGATGTTTTCATGGAGAGGAGGATATGTCTACGTGTGAGTAACATTGGCCTCTCTCTCTCCCACTACCTAGGTATCGGTAAGAATGTGATCTGTGACCGAACCGCCACCCCACTGGATGCCTTTCGCATGATGTCGGCCGCCCAGTACTACCCCAAGCTGCTGAGCATCATGGGAAACGTACTGCGCTTCCTTCCCGCCTTCGTACGCATGAAGGAGCTAGTGGAGGAGGGCTACGTGGGGGAGCTGCTGGTCTGCGAGGCCCAGGTCCACAGCGGCAGCCTGTTGGGTAAGAAGTACAACTGGAGCTGTGACGACCTGATGGGCGGTGGGGGGCTGCACTCGGTAGGCAGCTACATCATTGACCTGCTCACCTTTCTCACGGGCCAGCGGGCGGCCAAGGTGCACGGCTTCCTCAAGACTTTCGTCAAGCAGACGGAGCACATCTGCGGCATCCGACAGATCACCAGTGACGACTTCTGCACCTTCCAGATGGTGCTGGAGGGCGGCGCCTGCTGCACCGTCACACTCAACTTCAACGTGCCTGGTGACTTCCGCCAGGAGGTGATCGTGGTGGGCACAGTGGGCCGGCTGACGGTCAGCGGCACGGACCTGTACGGCCAGAAGAACACCATGGAGGGAGGGCCGGAGCTACTTCTGAAAGACAGCACCCCTCTGGAGAAGGCCTCCCTACCGGAGAAGGCTTTCAGTGACATCCCTTCGCCCTACCTGACAGGAACCATCCGTATGGTGCAGGCGGTGCGTCAGGCCTTTGAGGACCAGGACGACCGGCGCACGTGGGATGAAAGGCCGCTGACTATGGCGGCCACATTTGAGGACTGCCTGTACGCACTTTGCGTGGTGGACAGCATCAAGAAGTCCAACCAGTGCGGCGAGTGGCAGAACATTGAGGTGATGAAAGAGGAGCCCGAGGTAAGCCCGGCGTACCTTATCAGCGAGGCCATGCGGCGCAGCAGGATGTCGCTCTACTGCTAGCACTGGCACCTAAATGGCTGTCTGGTGCTAGAGACTGGGGGTGAGAGAGCTGTCACTGTGCCCTCATTGGTTCGCTAAAAAAAAAGATGTGAACAGTGATGAACTCTCTCCAATCTCATTGTCCTCTCTTCTGCATGATCTATTCTGGAATCACTACGCCGTGCATCGTGACTCTGAGAAAGTGGAGGAATAAAGAGCACCTCCAAAAATAAAAAGGCGTTGCTATGGATGCTACACTCGGGACAACAGTGGTTTAACTGTACCTCTAGAGAGGTGAATGTTTAATCCCCAGGGGGCTTCGGACCCTGTCTCTGTGTATGTCTGCTGTGTGTGAAACCAGAGAAGAAAAACGCAGCGAAATCAATTGTTTGTCTGGTAGGGCTTTTAGTGAGGTCCACTCCTCCGGTTAAGTATGCAATAAATCCAATCAGAGCTCCAGGCTAGTGGAATTAAGTCATCCTAAGCAAAAAAAAAAGTGTGATGGGTCCACACTCATTCGCACTCAGAATTATGTCATCCTGCCTGAATCAAGGGAATGCCTTTTTTGCCTGCTTCTCGTTTTTGTAGTAACGTCCATATGCAATAGACCGACACATAATCTGTGGATGGTGGTGCAATCCCATGCTATGCTGTGAGTAAAACCTAGGCACATGTTTTCTATCCCCATGTTTTCAATCTCAAGGGCATGCCTGTTGCCAAGCTAATATCCTTAGCTTAGCCAGCTAGGTTAGCGGTGCATGCGATAAAGCTTCTTACACAACAGCAACGATGTAGAGTGAAACAATCAGTAATAGTGTCCCTCTGGGATAGTGCATGAATGGGACACTTCCACGCATGAAACATTCCCATCTGCTTGTAAAGGCTAGTGTTTTGTGACTCTTATAGTTTGTGTGAATATGTAGCTTAGTACTACTAACAGAAGGGCAAGTAGAACATGGCCTATTTTTTTTTTTTTTTTTTTGAGAAGACCTCTGGTTTTCACCTCATCACTATCCACATCACTATCCACACAGGTTACAAGAGATAATGGTAGTACAGTAGCATAACTTCACGAAGCCAAAACATTTTTGTAATTTATTCAAGCTCGATCTTATTGTTTCCCCAATGTTGATTGTGTTCTCAAATGATGCTACTGTATATCACCATCTGCATTTGCCTACTTTTCCACGGTCTTGTATAATACAAAATAGTGAATATGGTTTAAAATGTGTCATGATATAAATGTACTGTATGTATGTTATTTGGTTTTAAACTATCTGCAAAAGACAGGAACTGGAACATGTTTTGATACACACACTGTTCAGTATAAAATTATTTATTTTTAATTTTGGACTGATTTCGTACTGTGTCGGGAGAAGAAGTCTAGTTCGTGGGCGACAGTTGAGGTAAGAGAGGCCTTTTAGTATTCAGTTTCTCTGTGTGTTGGTCCATACTGTGGGATGTCTGAAGACAATGACTACTTTGGTTGGAGTATATAGACATTTTTTAATCATGTGATCCTAATTTGTAATAAATGTTGATAGGTGCAGCCATTTTAAGATTTGTAGCTATTTAATCGTTATCTGTCCAGTCGGCCATTTTGCCCTGTATTCATGTTTCATCGATGTGCTATATTGTGTTTGACAGTGGGCTTTGGAACGGTTCATATTTTTCTGACCATGCTCCAGTTAGTTTATTTGGCATTTGTGTTGTGCAAGTTATTTTTTTCAGTAGCTTTTCAGCCAACAAGACAAGCTTCTCACATGCCCGCTGACCTTTCCCAAGTTCTGTAAATACTATCTCACTCTGATGGGTGACCATGATGTGTTCTGCATAGAAACATGATAAGATGTCACCTGTTATATCATTGCAGATCATAATAGCTTATCAATACTGTAGACTTTCCCCTTTGTCCACTGAGGACCTTTATACCATAAACATGCCTTGATCTTTTCAATGAAACCTGGAAAAAATTATACTGGAATAAACTCTCCAAAGTTGCACACTATGGTATAAGAACCCCCCCGGTTACTTGATGGACTTTGCCATTTAAAGGATGGAGATATAGAGCAACGTCTAAAGATGTGCTCTTTCCAACTCTCTCTGTTAGTCCCCTATATTCCTATCCCAGGTCAATGGCCTTGTTTCAAACAATGCTACTCTAAAGCTGCACCCAGAGAACAGGAGAAGAAGTCCCCCGTTGAGGCCTTATAGGGAGGACGTAGGAACCGTGGTTTAGTCCCCAGTCTTTCAGTCTGGATAAAACTCTATAGCTTTACATATATGACAGGAAAGAAATAGGGACTAAATTAAATCAAACACTTGAAGAAAACCCTTGTGAACACTTCACATTATAACATATGCTGAATCAAACTTATTATCATGGAATATCAATGTAGGGGAGAAAGGATCAATGCAAAGTAGAGAGGAGTCCCTTTGCCGATTTGATCCAGCACCCATGTGTATTTAGGCTTAATCCTACATCTTGCTACGGTGCTGTAGAGCAGTCCTCCTCAAACCTCTCCTCTGGAACCCCCAAATGTTTTCCTGATTCACCTCGTCAAGGGTTGTGTTTCTCTGCCCAGACATTGAGGACGCATGCCAGTTATTACAATGCCTGGATGGGTATTTTGCGTATCAGATAACCACATATGTTAGAGCAATCTGGTGCCCGACGGCACAGTTGATGAGGTGGCACGTGACCATTGGTTGAGTCATGCAACTTCTGACCAGGGGAATGCAACCAAGGGCTTGACGATTAGTTGATAAGTTGAATCAGGTGGAATAGATCAAATACGTGGAATGGCTGGTGGTCCCCGAGGAGAGGTTTGAGGATCACTGCTCTAGAGGCACCTTACCATTTTCTTCTACACTGAACAAAAATATAAACGCAACAATTGCAAGGATTTTACTGAGTTATAATTCATGGAAGGAAATCAGTCATTTGAAATACATTTTTCAGGCCCTAATCTATGGATTTCACATCACTGGGAATACAGATATGCATCTGTTGGTCACAGACACCTTAAACGAAAAGGTTGGGGCGTGGATCAGAAAACCAGTCAGTATTTGGTGTGACCTCCATCATGCAGCGCGACTCCTTCGCATGGAGTTGAATCAGACTGTTGATTGTGGTCTGTAGAATGTTATCCCACTCCTCTTCAATGGCTGTGCGAAGTTGCTGGATATTGTCGCAACCTGGAAAACACATCGATCCAGAGCATCCCAAACATGGGTGACATGTCTGGTGAATATGCAGGCCATGGAAGAACTGGGACATTTTCAGCTTCCAGAAATTGTATACAGATCTTTGCGACATGGGGCCCTGAATTCTGCCAGGTCGCAGTTGCAAATGAGAACTTGTTCTCAACTAGCCTACCTGGTTAAATAAAGGTGAAAAAATAAAAAAATTCTCATTCTGAAACATGAGGTGATGAATGGCACAACAATGGGCCTCAGGATCTCGTTACGGATTCTATGTGCATTCAAACTGCCATCAATAAAATGTAATTGTGTTCGTTGTCCATAGCTTATGCCCGCCCATACCATAACCCCACCGCCACCATGGGGCACTCTGTTCACAACGTTGACATCAGCAAACCGCTCACCCAAGCAACGCCATACGTTGCCATTTGCTTGGTACAATTGAAACCGGGATTCATCCGTAAAGAGCACACTTCTCCAGTGTGCCAGTGGCCATCAAAGTTGAGCATTTGCTCACTAAAGTCGGATACGACGCCGAAATACAGTCAGGTCAAGACCCTGGTGAGGACGACGAGCATGCAGATGAGCTTCCCTGAGACGGTTTCTGACAGTTTGTGCATATATTCTTCAGTTGTGCAAACCCACAGTTTCATCAGCTGTCAGGGTGTCTGGTCTCAGATGATCCCGCAGGTGAAGAAGCCAAATGTGGAGGTTCTGGGCTGGCGTGGTTACACTTGGTCTGGATGTACTGCCAAATTCTCTAAAATGACGTTGGTAGAGAAATTAACATTACATTCTCTGGCAAAAGCTCTAGTGGACATTCCTACAGTCAGCATGCCAATTGCACGCTCCTTCAAAACTTGAGACATCTGTGGCATTGTGTTGTGTGACAAAACTGCACATTTTAGAGTGGCCTTTTATTGTCCCCCGCACAAGGTGCACCTATATAATGATCATGCTGTTTAATCCGCTTATTGATGTGCCACAGCTGTCAGGTGGATGGATTAGCTTGTCAAAGGAGAAATGCTCATGAACAGCGATGTGAACAAATGTGTGCACAACATTTGAGAGAAATAAGCTTTTTGTGCATATGGAACATTTCTGGGATGTTTTATTTCAGCTCATGAAACTTGGGTACAACACTTTACATGTTGTGTTTTATATTTCTGTTCAGTGTAAATATCCAGGGCAGTTGATGTAAAATGGGTTGGGTATTTAAGTTGTTGAATATTTAATGTCTGAAATTATAAGATTTCATGCATCTGATGTCTGCTGATTGATTTATACATTTGAATTTAATCCGGGGGTGTCAAACTCATTCCACGGAGGGCCTAGTGTCTGCAGGTTTTGTTTTTTCCTTTCAATTAAGCCCTAGACAACCAGGTGTGGGGAGTTCCTTACTATTTACTTAATTCATCAGTCAAGTTCAAGGGACGAGAGAAACCCGCAGCAGACACTCTGCCCTCCTTGGAATGAGTTTGACACCCGTGATATAATTTCTTTATGCCATTTTTTTTTTTTATATAAAGTGTATGTTTCAGGTATCAGCTAATATTGGTTATGTTTTATGATAAAATGAATATGGATTTGAATGGACAACTGCTGTATTACCATCAAAGCTGCAACACCTGGAGTATTACTACTGCGGTCAATACAACTGGAAGACGTGTATCACTGTACCTGAAGGTATTACCCTGAGAGCACTGTAGGGGTGCCGTTGTCTGAGACACTGTAGTCACTGTCTGTCTAGTATGGGGGAAAAAAGAAGACCAGTCACATTACTTATTGTCATTGCTCTTGGCTTCAAAAAATAACAAAACTTGAAACACGGGGGAGATGTTACAGTTCAAAATGTTAAGAGTGTGTGTGCTTTTTCTGCGTTGTTTGATGAAATGTATATATTTTAGATCTCCTTGCTGTGCCAGCATTTACAAACACTTGAGGAGATTGGGGTTTCCTGCTTCAGTATAGCTAGTAATCTAGCTATGTGTGATAGATTTGGGAAACAAAGACTCAAATGTGGTTTGGCCACCTGACTCTGCAATTCCCCTCCCCCTCTCCCTGCCCTCAGTGCCCTAAGGGGGTCACTCTGTTCATAATGAGAGAAGCAACCTCAAAGAAGGTGCTTCTTGTGCACCCTCAGTTTGTCACCTAGCAACCACTGTGGCAGCCACTATGCCAAAACTCAGCCCATCTTGGATTTTTTTCCCCCCACTCATTCTCTCTCCTTTTCCTGTCTCTGTTTCTGTCTGTGTTTTGTTTCACTGACACACTTTCTTCCTCTCTCAACATTTCTCTTCTTCACTCTCTTTTATTCTGTCTGTCTGCCTCTCTCTCACACACACTCACACAGACAGCCTGGAGGACAAACTCACTTGGTGCTTCTGCAGACCTCTGCTACCTTAGCATTTAGTTCACCATTCTGTTTAAATAGCCTCTTATATTTAAGCTGTAAGAGGACATATGATATTGATATATTTCCCCCACATTTCACCTACCATACAAAATGTCCTTTGTCATTCATTATGTCACAGACAAAGCAACCACTGGGCAAGGAAGCTTACATTAAGCCTGCTTATTTTGATGAAAAAATAATTGTTGTAATTGTATTGATGATGATGACGATGGTCATTTGATATGTTATGTCTTATCTCAATGTAGACATGATGGCAATAGTCAGTTAAACAAATGACTACTGCTGTTAGTTGGGTGACTGTTTCCCTTCATACTGAGGAAACCCTAAACTACTCCTACTTGCCCTAGTGTCCATTTTCTTGACTCCAGGCTGGAGTAGCCAATCAAGCAGTAGCCAATCTGGTAGTCCCAGACTCCCGGACCCTTTTGTTTACTGGGCTCATTAGGTCAGAAGTGGTGACAATGGTGACCGCTGAAAAGGGTGACACACGCACACCGGAACCCTTCCCAACAGGTTAGTAAATGCTGATAATCACAGTTTGCTGTACCGTTCAATTGCTTAGTTCATGTTGAAGGAAATATCCGTCTTGATGCTGTAATGTTTGTTGACTATTTATTATACTATAAGTATATCGTGGACGCATGGACCTTTTGTAAATATTTTGAACCAATAGGCTCATATTAATCAGTCTTAAACTAGAGAATGTACTGTAGGAATATATTTATATCTATATTTTCTATATATCAAAATGACAGTTGTGATTTGGGAGTTGGGTTGAGAAGAGGTGGTGGGTGTCACATTAATAACGGTCCTCATTTCTCTCTTTGTGGAATATGGAAAGGCATGATCATGTGCATCTGTTAATGGAGTCGTCATTCATTCCTTGGGCTGGCTCTGTGAACCCTTTGTCAGTGTTCTACTGTTTGATCTCCCCGCTCCAGTGCTCTGCATCGCTATTGTGTGTGTGTGTTAATAGTAAGCGAATGTGTGTGTGTTGCTGGGGGGGAAATGTGTCTTGTTCCCTGGTGTTCATGAAAGCCTGTAACATGGTTTACTGCTTTAAAACTTGTCCGATGCTGCAGTTTAGGGATAAAAAAAAAAATGGATACCTACCTACACCTTGTCATGGTTTCCTTTCTTCACTGCATCACAGCCTTATCACTGCACATAGTCTGGAATTACTCAGACATATCAGTAGTTACTCAGGCCCTTCATCACGCTCCTCTCCCTCCATCTCTTCACACACATTAGCCTTTTCCAGTTGCGGCAAACCAGAATGGTAAGATTAGCTTGAATACTGACATACACATTGATGTTTTGAACCTCCTGATTTCAGTAAAGACCATCTCTCTAAGGAGGCGCTGACAGAGGCCTTCTGCTGCCACCTAGTGACTGGAATAGAAACTGCCTGTTATCTCCACAACCACTATCAACATAATGCAGAACTATTTAATGACACTATTTTAGGGCTTGTGGTTTTCCTTCCTTCTAATCTGGGACTAAATCAGATGTGGGACATGTGTAAGCAATGACTCTGTAAGCTGAAAGGTTTCTGCCTCCTTATTTGCAGCTCTTGTAAAAGTTGTCTCCCTCATGTTTCACCCCAGATAACCTCCTATTCAACTCGGTAGAAAATGTGAAGGGGAAACGACCAAAAGGAATGAATTAAGGCCCACAGTTCCACCAAACAACATCAAACAGACAATTTCCCTGCAGAATGGCGTCAAACGTGGTTTCTATATGTTAGATGTGTTTAACACCGTTCCATATATCCCTTTCCAGCCATTACAATGAGGCTGTCCTCCCACCAGCCTCCTCTGGTGTGCAATGCATAAAAAGCAGGTTAAAACCCGCTGTAAATTCACATCAATGAAATGTGTGGCCGTGGTAATTTATAAGGATCTTAAGGGGGGCTAGAGCAATCTGCTGGTAATGCAAGGTACATTTAAATGGCAGTGATATGGAGAGAGAGAGAGATGGTTTGATGCCCCTGCAGAGAACTGTGACAGAGTTTTACCCCCCCCCCCCTTCCCCTGCTTTATCTGGATGCTTTAATAGCCACATCAATTTGGGTTAATCTCATCCTGTCATAGTGTCAGAGGATTGAGACGACTTTAATATGGAGAGAATGATGCCCCGTGGGGGGAGAGAGAGATTGGGAGCGAGAGAAAGAAGCGAGAGACTGTACTGCACATCAAATGTATAAATCAAACGCACCAAAACAAATATGCTGTGACTGATTTACGTATTTGATGTGCAGTACAGTCTCTCTTGCTTCTCTTTCTATTGCTTCCAAATCTCTGTCTCTCACTCTCCATATTAAAGTCATCTCAATCCTCTGACACTATGACAGGATGAGATTAACCCAGATTGATGCGGCCATTAAAACATTCTGATAAAGTGGGAGAGTGGGATATAAAACCCTGCCACGGTTCTTTGTAGGAGCATCAAATCATCTCTTTCTCTCTCTCTCGCTTTCTCTATTTCCAATATCACTGGCATTTAAATGTACTTTGCATTATCCGCACATTCATTTTTCTACCTTTAATTCCACTCAACCACACACACTTACTATACACACACTACTTTGAACACCCCCTCTCTCCTTTCACTGTGAGTGACACTCAGGTAGTGAGACACCGGTTCACATTTTCTCCCCCTCGGTTTGAGATTGTGTGTGCGTGTAGCAAAGCCTGAGGGGATTATGATGTATTGTAGATACTTTAATATTTATGTTTCACTTTCATGGTCTGTAGCTAGATTATAAAAAGATACCGTCCTGGAGAGCTGCTGTGTGTGCAGGGTTTTATTTCTGCCCTGCAACAACATACTGGATTACACTTAGCTGCTCATCAGAACTTTGACTGAATCAGGTGTGATAGGGGCTGGAGCAAAAGCCTGCACATCCAGTAGTTCTCCAGAAGGGTTGGCCACCACTGCTGTAAAATGTTCTTTCATCGTCAACGTGCTTTATAACATGTCACCTTATAATGCTGTTCACCGCTGTAGAACCTCTAGTGGGAGGAACAGTGTCCATTTTTGTTCATAAACAATTTAAATTCTTAGTCAGAGAGGGCCTCGCACTTACATCTGATAACATTGATGTTGAATCTCTTTTCATAGAAAATCACTCCTGTTCATTTTTCGATGGTAAGTGGTAATTGGATGCATATCCCGATTCTGACATTGGATTAATAATGAAGATAACATTTGTTTGCTATTGGGGGATTACAACTTACATTTATTTAGAAGTGAGAACCACCCACTGACATTGACTTTTTGAATACTTAATACTCCAGCTCACTATATCCCCTCATCTACGGTGGAAAGGAAAAGTATGTGAACCCATTGGAATTACCTGGATTTCTGCATAAATTGGTCATCCAATTTGAGTCACCAGTCACAACAATAGACAAACAGTGTGCTTAAACTAACACACATTGTATTTTTCTTGTCTATATTGAATGCATCATTTAAACATTCACAGTGTAGGTTGGGGAAAGTATGTGAACCCCTAGGCTAATGACTACAAATGCTAATTGGAGTCAGGAGTCAGCTAACCTGGAGTCCAATCAATGAGATGAGATGTTGGTTAAAATTGCCCTGTCCTATAAAAAAACTCACTTTGAGTTTGCTATTCACAAGAAGCATTGCCTGATGTGAACCATGCCTCGACCTAAAGAGATCTCAGAAGACCTAAGACTAATAATTGTTGACTTGCATAAAGCTGGAAAGGGTTACAAAAGAGTCTAATAGCCTTGATGTTCATCAGTCCACGGTAAGACAAATTGTCTATAAATGGAGAAAGTTCAGCACTGTTGCTACTCTCCCTAGGAGTGGCCGTCCTGCAAAGATAACTGCAAGAGCACAGAGCAGATTGCTCAATGAGGTTAACAAGAATCATATGTAAGTCTTCAGCTGACACTAAATCTCTGGAACATGCTAACATGTTGACAAGTCTACAATACGTAAAACACTAAACAAGGAGGGTGTTCATGGGAGAACATCACAGAAGAAGCCACTGCTATCCAAAAAAAAAACATTGCTGCACATCTGAAGTATGAAAAAGTGCACCTGGATGTTCCACAGCGCTACTGGCAAAATATCCTGTGGACAGAAGAAATTATAGGAAGGAATACACAAAACTGTGTGGAGAGAAAAAAAGCACAGCACACCAACAACAAAACCTAATCCCAACTAAAGTATGGTGGTGGGAGCATCATGGGCCTGGACAGCTTGCTATCAGACGGAAAAATGAATTCCCAAATTTATCAAGACGTTTTGCAGGAGAATGTTAGGCTATCTGTCCGCCAATTGAAGCTCAACAGAAGTTGGGTGATGCAACAGGACAACAACCCAAAACACAGAAGTAAATCAACAGAATGGCTTCAACAGAAGAAAATACGCCTTCTGGAGTGGCCCAGGCAGGTTCCTGACCTCAACCTGATTTGAGATGCTGTAGCATGACCTCAAAAGAGCAGTTCACACCGGACAGCCCAAGAATACTGCCTAACTGAAACCGTTTTGTAAAGAGGAATGGTCCAAAATTCCTCCTGATAGTTGTGCAGGTCTGATCCACAACTACAGAAAACATTGGGTTAAGGTTATTGCTGCCAAAGGAGGCTCAACTAGTTAAATCCAAGGGTTCACATACTTTTCCCACCCTGCACTGTGAATGTTCACACAGTGTGTCCAATAAAGACAAACGTACTATTGTTTGTGTTAATAATTTAAGCAAACTGTGTGTCTATTGCTGTGACCTAGATGAAGATCAGATCAGATTTTATGACCAATTTATGCAGAAATCCAGGTATTTCCAAAGGGTTCTTGCCACTGTATAAGCCCACAAGAGTGACCATGTTTCTTGAGATGTTTTTACAACTTGTCCACCTGTGGTCAATTCAATTGATTGGACATTATTTGGAAAGGCACACACCGGTCTACATAAAGGTCCCACAGTTGACAGTGCATGTCAGAGCAAAAGCCAAGCCATGAGGTTGAAGGAATTGTCCGTAGAGCTCAGAGACAGGATTGTGTCAAGGCACAGATCTAGGGAAGGGTACCAAAACATTTCTACAGCATTGAAGGTCCCCAAGAACACAGTGGCATCCATCATTCTTAAATGGAAGAAGTTAGGAACCATCAAGACTCTTCCTAGAGCCTGCCGCCCGGCCAAACTGAGCAATCGGGGGAGAAGGGCCTTGGTCAGGGAGGTGACCAAGAACCCGATGCTCACTCTGAAAGAGCTCTGGAGTTCCTCTGGAGATGGGAGAACCTTCCAGAAGGACAACCATCTCTGCAGCACTCAGGCCTTTATGGTAGAGTGGCAAGACGGAGGCCACTCCTCAGTAAAAGGCACATGACAGCCTGCTTGGAGTTTGCCAAAAGTCACCTAAAGACTCTCAGACCATGAGAAACAAGATTCTCTGGTCTGATGATACCAAGATTGAAACCCGTTGGCCTGAATGCCAAGCATCACTTCTAGAGGAAACCTGGCACCATCCCTACGGTGAAGAATGGTGGAGGCAACATCATGCTGTGGGGATGTTTTTCAGCAACAGGGGCTGGGAGACTAGTCAGGATCGAGGCAAAGATGAATATTGCAAAGTACAGAGAGATCCTTGATGAAAATCTGCCCCAGAGTGCTTAGGCTAGGGCGAAGGTTCACCTTCCAAAAGGACAACGACCCTAAGCACACAGCCAAGACAACGCAGGAGTGGTTTCGGGACAAGTCTATGACAAGTCTATATCCATGAGTGGCCCAGCCAGAGCACGGACTTGAACTCGTTCAAACATCTCTGGATAAACCTGAAAATAGCTGTGCAGCAACGCTCCCCATCCAATCTGATAGAGATTGAGAGGATCTGCAGAGAAGAATGGGCGAAACTCCCCAAATACAGGTGTGCCAAGGTTGCAGCGTCATACCCAAGAATACTCGAGGCTGTAATCACTGCCAGAGGTGCTTCAACAAAGTACTGAGTAAAGGGTCTGAATACTTATGTAAATGCGATATTAAATTAATTTTTTTAATTAAATTTTTTTTAAACTGTTTTTTCTTTGTCATTATGGGGTATTGTGTGTAGATTGATGAGGGGAAAAAAATATTTAATCAATTTTAGAATAAGGCCGTAACCTAACAAAATCTGAAAAATTCAAGGGGCCTGGATATTTTCCGAAGGCACTGTACATGTAGAATATTTGACAAAAGTAATTATGAGTGTTTATAGATCCGGCTGATGTGGAGTCTGCTTTCAAGACTTTTCTCACATCTTTCAACTCTGTATTTCACCACTGCTTTCCCTTAGTTAAACCACGTAAGAGAGCAGCAGAAGGGTTCTGGAAACATTGGTTTCCAACCGGTCTCAAAGAATCCTCAGTATCAAGTTGTATAAAAAGTTCGGCAAATTACAAAAAGTATAAGAACAAATTTACTCACCTACTTCAGATATCCACAAAAATAGATTATTATACCTACTAAAAAAACAATTCATATGTTAACAAAAATACTTTCATAATTTCTCATGTCCAACATTATGTATGGATGGAGACTTGATACCTGTAGTGTAAGTACTTTTAAAGTTACTGTATTTCCTTTATAATTTTTTTGATGACATCACAAAATAAAAACCAATATGACAGTTTTCTACAGCTCATTTCTGATCATTCCTCACGCCCTTATGTTAGAAATATTGATCCAGTATTCGCTTTTTGAACGTGTTAAGAGTTTCAGCGGGAAGACCGTTAACAAAGACATTCCAATGGGTTGGGATTAAAGAATTTATGTAATGTATTATTGTTGTGACTGCATTTATTTTCATCTGTATTGTTGTTTATCACCTATTTTCTTTGGTGCAAATAAATTAAAACCTTAAACCATGCCCGATGGGGCTTCACAATAGCGTAATATTCAAAAATATATTATAAAAAACATTCAGAGATACTAAATGTTAAGGTGTTTTATTGACAGAACCAGCAAACATATTTCATGAAGCCTTTTCCTGAGCCCTCAACATCAGCTATACCACCAAGAGCCCAGGCTTCTCAGTCCAAGGCCCACATTGTAGACAGGCAGTGAAGTAAAGATATCAGGATATTATTTGTTTTTAGGAGGAGGATTCCTTGGTGGGGAAGGGCAGCTTCAGGTACTGGTACCACTGTTTGAGTTGCCGCGGCAACAGCAGCAGGACTTTCTCGGTGAGGAAGAGCAGTGCTTCCTGTATGGCTGGTCGAAGCAGCTGATTGGCTGGCATGGAGAGGACCAGGAGACATAATTTCTCCTTCAGAGGTAGATGAGAGACCGGGTCATGTTCATTAGGCTCCAAATGGGAAAAAAACAGACAAACAGGGTGATTCTTGTCCAGTAAAAACCGCTTGTTCTGAGTTTCCGTTACAAAACATTTTACTACGGTATGCACTAATGAATACAACCCAGGTTGAGTATGTTTCTGTGTCTTCTAGGAAGGGGGAACATTTCAAAATGCAATGCATAGATTGGACACAATTGCCTATTCTCTGTGACAAAGACTTCCATACCTGGGAGTAGGGGACCCTTTTGTTGGAGAAGCTTTGAAATGCTGAGATCTTCTGCAGTATGCTGTTATATTTGGGGTCTCTGTCTCCGGACAGTTCTGTGGCCTCACTCTGCAGTGTTGCAAACCTGTTCATACATGATTTAACATTTATTTTGTTCCATTTATAATTCTATAACATTTTCTTACAGGAAGTGAAGATGAAAAAGCAGTCAAGGAGTTTCAAGCAACTTGAAATGGTTGAGTTACACCACATGATGTTTGTATGAGAGAGGGGAGAAAGCACCTACCAGAGACCAGTGGTGGATTTGGGCTCCTTCAGCTCACTCTTCAGAGAGGCAAGGAGCGAAGACAGACCAGCATCGGTCTTGGAAGCCATTAGAGCATCGAAAAGAGTTCTCATCCTTTCCTCACGGTACCTGAGGACAGAGAATGGGACTACAATGAGTCGCCGAGTAGGGCATTTTGACGACCAAGTATCACTTTTTGGTCATTACATTTTAATCCATAAATTTGATTCCCAGTGAAAAGGTGGGCCTGAAACCAACTCGTTTTATGTTGTTTTCAAATTGGTTGTGTTACTACTTCCTGTCATTGCCATTGGGGACAGAGAACTGATCAATTGTTCCTTGAATGGTTTCCTATTCATATACCCTCTATGTCAACAGGTGTGGTACTGTGTGGCTCAGTCAGTAGAGCATGGCACTTGTAACACAAGGTTGTGGGTATCGATTCCTGCTGGGACCACCAATACATACAATGTATGCATGCATGACTAAATAGCTTTGGATAAAAGCCCCCTGCTGAATGGCATGTATTATATTAACAGGAACATCATCCAGAACAAATGATCCTCTATAAAAACGACCTGACTGTGACATGTAGATACTTCAAGTTTCAACTTTTTGTCCCAGAGGGCAATTGGTTTTCACAGCAAAGGGGCATAAAAACAACATTGAACATATAAAATCCACACGGATCACAATGTATAGTTCTAGTGAATACAATGAGCTACTACAGCAAGTCATAGGGCTGACAGTGTCCTCCTCACTTTTTCTTTTCAAACACTCCTGACTTGACCTGGATGTTAAGAACCTTCTTCACATTCAGGTATTGGACCTTGGCTCTCTCCAGCATGGCTGACTGGTCTACTCTAGGCCTAGGTGAGGGAATGAAAAGAGCAGCTTAATCTTTACATCTCAACCATGTGAATAAATGATCCATTTTACATACAGATAAATACATTTTGTTGGTTTGTTTCACACTCACTTGACTGTTTTCTTCTCTAGGGATGCTGTCGGAAAAGAAAACAGGTGACTATAGAAGCAAAACGTGAGATACTGTATTCACAACAGTGAACGGATTCATCTTTGTAGAACACATTGTAAAAATACTATGGCTCAAACGAAAGCCTTGTCATTCCCAAAACAAACATATCCTTTTGCCATTTCAAGGGATTTGTACTGAAGTGATGTGTTTGGCAAAGGGTGGCACGTAGTTGGTGAGGCACACAAATGCCACAATCCATCAGGAATTCATGCTGTGGCAGAATCCAAAAACCCACAAGCCACAATGTAACCAGGGTGACACTGCACATGGAGTCTAGTCTCACTATGATACTGTTGGTTGCATGTATTTCCTGTGCCTTAAGGCAATAATCACATCAATAAGTGTTACAAAGCCACAATGGCTGTGTCTGCTAAGTGGGAACATGGCACATCGTTGTTGTTGTGTGTGGTATTGTATAGACTGACTGTTCTCATCCAGCAGCAGTAGTAGCCATGGGGGTATGTCTCCATCTCCGTCTGGATCTCGCTGGCCAACCTTACGCCTGGGCCCAGACTGCAGAGCTTTATATCTGTGATTATAGACCAGCAATGTACTACAGTATGGAGAGATAGATCAGCAATAGCTGATGTTGTCATGTCAATTATTGTTCATCATTCTCTTACCCTGTGGTTCGGATGGTTGTCATCTTTGAGGTCTCTGAAATCCACAAGAGAGTCAGTTTAATGATCGGCTAAGATGCACACTCAAAGCTATTTGGATATCGCGAATCATGTGACACCCAATAGGTGGTCCAATTATCCAATTGATTAGGTCAGCATGTATTATTGTTTAATTGAATTTATTTGCACACCAAAAAAGTGAAAGACAAACAGTGAAGATAAAATAAAAACAAGGTATGAAGGTGTGCAGGTGAGGTTGGAAACAAAGAGGGCTTGTATGAAAAAACCACAAAACAATATACTGTATATAGGAAACAGACTGTCACCTGCGGCATCCTGGTGACCGATGAAGGTGTCCCACACGTCAGGGGTGCCGTTGTGACGGTCATCGGGGGCCAGAGACACCAGGCGTCCGATGGCATTCACTGGAGGGTTGTAGTAGCTGTGTGACTGCTTCAGGATGATTTTGGTCTTCTCTGTGTCCTTCATGATGACATTCACATAGTTGCTGTTGAGAGGAACCTGGAATACAGGATGTCAGTATTAAATCACCAATCAATCAAATGTATTTCATAAAGCGCTTTTAACATCAACAGTTGTCACAATGTGCTTTACAGATACCCAGCCTAAAACACCAAAGAGCAAGCATTACAGAGGCAGAAGCACAGTGGCTTGGAAAAGCTCCCTATATTAACAATACAACATACAGTAATAATAGATAGGGTTGCAAAATCCCAGGAACTTTCAATAAATTCCCTGGTCTTCCAGAAATCCTAATAATACGTCACACACATGTTGTTTTATCGTTTTTCTTGTGTATTTAGTTGTTTTTGTTGTACTAGCTGAGTCTCACCAGTGTCTTTAGGTCTTTGTTTCTCATGTGAGAGATGCCACACAGGACCATGTAGATCCACTGCAGTTTCTCTGAGAACAGCTTCTGCTTCCTGTACTGTATCCTCCTATGAAGAGAACAGGGAAATACAACATGCTGTATGTCAAGCAGGGGAAAAGGCCACCAGAAAGTCCCAGACAGAACTATGAGGAACATTTCTTATCAATAAGAAAAATCCAGCATTGCATGGGAGTATGATGGATAAAACTGCAGCAATCTATTTGTCGTAGCAGTATTTGGTTTGATTACAAACTTCATTCATGAGAAACAAACAGGGACAGTGCACAACGTACTGTAGGTTCTCCTCTTCCTCTGGGTCCAGTGCCTGTTGGTTCATGGTCATGGGGGTTGGTGGCACAGTCTCTTTATCAGCTGAAGAGAAAGAAGGATCAGAGTGCATGGATGGGGTCAACATAGTAGAATGTAGTAGTAGCATTGTAATTCATTCTGCATTGTGCTTTAGGTGACCAACCTGACATGGCTCGGTCACATGATGTCATTAGCGATGACTGTTTATCCTTTACAATGAGAACATAGTAGAGACATGTATTCTTCGTGTTACAGCAAGTGGTCCTAAAATTCTATACAGTTCAAAAAGAATGAGGTTTTCAACAGTGAATAGAACCCAAAGGCTGGAATTCATCGCCGGAAGTCCAGAACAAACAATCACATCTCAGTGCCATAATAGTACTCAGCAACAATTCTAATAACTAAGGGGAACTAAACAAAAACACATTTTGAAGTTAATCAAAATATACTTTTTTTTCTTCCTCTTCTTCTTTACTGGGTTTTTCCTGAGTTCCCTTTTCCCGCAGTGCATTACCTGGTCCCTGAGGCAACATATGAGGGGGCGTCCAGCGTGGAGAGCACGTCTAATGGAGGCCATCTCCCTCAGGTAGTGCTTCAGCTGGAGGAAGCCATCCAGGGTCTGGCTCTCCATTGGAGGGGCTGTGACGTTCTCCTAAAGAGTGTTGAAATATATACTATTCAAATATATGAAATGTGATAATGAAGAAGGATTTACTACATGATAATGAATTATGTTTGGTCACAATTCTAGAGTTAAGTCCCTCCCCCTTCTCCCTCTCTCTCACCTTTTTAGCCTTCTCCTGAGTGAATTTGCTGGAGATCACTCCACCTCCTGACTTTTTGCCAAACTTCTTGTCCCAGTGTGTCTGCCATAGAATGACTGAGTGAGGACCAGTCATTTTAAACAACTACTGTATAAACAAAACAATGAGTTGATTATGTGTGTGTGTCCGTGAATACGGATGTGTGTGTGAGGGTGTGTCACCTTCAGTGACTCCTGATCCTCTGACGTTAACCAGGTTGAGAAGAGATCAACGTTGTCAGAGGAAAGCATTCCCACTGTTTTGTATGGTCTATCCAAGGGACAAGGCATTACTTTAAGTTGAACGTTTATACACACACACACACACACACACACATCACGGATACCATCACAGTTGAAAATGAATAACATTTAATTCATACTATACAGTGCCTTCAGAAAGTATTCAGACCTTGACTTTTTCCACATTTTGTTACATTACAGCCTTATTCTAGAATGGATTATATAAATACAAATCCTCAGCAATCTACACACAATACTCCATAATGACAAAGCAAAAACAGGTTGAAGAAATTGTCCGTAGCGCTCCGAGACAGGGTTGTGTTGAGGCACAGATCTGGGGAAGGGTACCAAAACATTTCTGCAACATTAAAGGTCCCTAAGAACACAGTGGCCTCCCTCATTCTTAAATGGAATAAGTTTGGAACCACCAAGACTCTTCCTAGAGCTGGCTGCCCGGCCAAACTGAGCAATCGGGGGAGAAGTGCCTTGGTCAGGGAAGTGACCAAGAACCTGATGGTCACTCTGAAAGAGCTCTAGAGTTCCTCTGTGGAGATGGGAGAACCTTCCAGAAGGACAACCATCTCTGCAGCACTCCACCAATCAGGCCTTTACGGTAGAGTGTCCAGACGGAAGCCACTCCTCAGTAAAAGGAACATGATACTGTCGCAAAGCTAACTAAAAAGCAGCATTCCCCAAGAGAGGATGACTTTCACTTTAGCAGTGATAAATTCATGAACTTCTTTGAGGAAAAGATTATGATTATTAGAAAGCAAATTACGGACTCTTCCTTAAATCTGCGTATTCCTTCAAAGCTCAGTTGTCCTGAGTCTGCACAACTCTGCCAGGACCTAGGATCAAGAGAGACACTCAAGTGTTTTAGTACTATATCTCTTGACACAATGATGAAAATAATCATGGCCTCTAAACCTTCAAGCTGCATACTGGACCCTATTCCAACTAAACTACTGAAAGAGCTGCTTCCTGTGCTTGGCCCTACTATGTTGAACATAATAAACGGCTCTCTATCCACCGGATGTGTACCAAACTCACTAAAAGTGGCAGTAATAAAGCCTCTCTTGAAAAAGCCAAACCTTGACCCAGAAAATATAAAAAACTATCGGCCTATATCGAATCTTCCATTCCTCTCAAAAATTTTAGAAAAGGCTGTTGTGCAACAACTCACTGCCTTCCTGAAGACAAACAATGTATACGAAATGCTTCAGTCTGGTTTTAGACCCCATCATAGCACTGAGACGGCACTTGTGAAGGTGGTAAATGACATTTTAATGGCATCGGACCGAGGCTCTGCATCTGTCCTCGTGCTCCTAGACCTTAGTGCTGCTTTTGATACCATCGATCACCACATTCTTTTGGAGAGATTGGAAACCCAAATTGGTCTACACGGACAAGTTCTGGCCTGGTTTAGATCTTATCTGTCGGAAAGATATCAGTTTGTCTCTGTGAATGGTCTGTCCTCTGACAAATCAACTGTAAATTTCGGTGTTCCTCAAGGTTCCGTTTTAGGACCACTATTGTTTTCACTATATATTTTACCTCTTGGGGATGTTATTCGAAAACATAATGTTAACTTTCACTGCTATGCAGATGACACACAGCTGTACATTTCAATTAAACATGGTGAAGCCCCAAAATTGCCCTTGCTAGAAGAATGTGTTTCAGACATAAGGAAGTGGATGGCTGCAAACTTTCTACTTTTAAACTCGGACAAAACAGAGATGCTTGTTCTAGGTCCCAAGAAACAAAGAGATCTTCTGTTGAATCTGACAATTAATCTTAATGGTTGTACAGTCGCCTCAAATAAAACTGTGAAGGACCTCGGCGTTACTCTGGACCCTGATCTCTCTTTTGAAGAACATATCAAGACCATTTCAAGGACAGCTTTTTTCCATCTACGTAACATTGCAAAAATCAGGAACTTTCTGTCCAAAAATGATGCAGAAAAATTAATCCATGCTTTTGTCACTTCCAGGTTAGACTACTGCAATGCTCTACTTTCCGGCTACCCGGATAAAGCACTAAATAAACTTCAGTTAGTGCTAAATACGGCTGCTAGAATCCTGACTAGAACCAAAAAATTTGATCATATTACTCCAGTGCTAGCCTCTCTACACTGGCTTCCTGTCAAAGCAAGGGCTGATTTCAAGGTTTTACTGCTAACCTACAAAGCATTACATGGGCTTGCTCCTATCTATCTCTCTGATTTGGTCCTGCCGTACATACCTACACGTACGCTACGGTCACAAGACGCAGGCCTCCTAATTGTCCCTAGAATTTTTAAGCAAACAGCTGGAGGCAGGGCTTTCTCCTATAGAGCTCCATTTTTATGGAACGGTCTGCCTACCCATGTCAGAGACGCAAACTCGGTCTCAACCTTTAAGTCTCTACTGAAGACTCATCTCTTCAGTGGGTCATATGATTGAGTGTAGTCTGGCCCAGGAGTGGGAGGGTGAACGGAAAGGCTCTGGAGCAACGAACCACCCTTGCTGTCTCTGCCTGGCCGGTTCCCCTCTTTCCACTGGGATTCTCTGCCTCTAACCCTATTACAGGGGCTGAGTCACTGGCTTTACTGGGGCTCTCTCATGCCGTCCCTGGAGGAGGTGCGTCACCTGAGTGGGTTGAGTCACTGATGTGGTCATCCTGTCTGGGTTGGCGCCCCCCCCCCCCCCCCCCCCCTTAAGTTGTGCCGTGGCGGAGGTCTTTGTGGGCTATACTCAGCCTTGTCTCAGGATGGTAAGTTGGTGGTTGAAGATATCCCTCTAGTGGTGTGGGGGCTGTGCTTTGGCAAAGTGGGTGGGGTTATATCCTTCCTGTTTTGCCCTGTCCGGGGGTGTCCTCGGAGTGGGCCACAGTGTCTCCTGACCCCTCCTGTCTCAGCCTCCAGTATTTATGCTGCAGTAGTTTATGTGTCGGGGGGCTAGGGTCAGTTTGTTATATCTGGAGTACTTCTCCTGTCCTATTCGGTGTCCTGTGTGAATCTAAGTGTGCGTTCTCTAATTCTCTCCTTCTCTCTTTCTCTCTCTCGGAGGACCTGAGCCCTAGGACCATGCCCCAGGACTACCTGACATGATGACTCCTTGCTGTCCCCAGTCCACCTGGCTGTGCTGCTGCTCCAGTTTCAACTGTTCTGCCTTATTATTATTCGACCATGCTGATCATTTATGAACATTTGAACATCTTGGCCATGTTCTGTTATAATCTCCACCCGGCACAGCCAGAAGAGGACTGGCCATCCCACATATGCTCTCTCTAATTCTCTCTTTCTTTCTCTCTCTCGGAGGACCTGAGCCCTAGGACCATGCCCCAGGAATACCTGACATGATGACTCCTTGCTGTCCCCAGTCCACCTGACTGTGCTGCTGCTCCAGTTTCAACTATTCTGCCTTATTATTATTCGACCATGCTGGTCATTTATGAACATTTGAACATCTTGACCATGTTTTGTTATAATCTCCACCCGGCACAGCCAGAAGAGGACTGGCCACCCCACATAGCCTGGTTCCTCTCTAGGTTTCTTCCTAGGTTTTGGCCTTTCTAGGGAGTTTTTCCTAGCCACCGTGCTTCTTCACCTGCATTGCTTGCTGTTTGGGGTTTTAGGCTGGGTTTCTGTACAGCACTTTGAGATATCAGCTGATGTACGAAGGGCTATATAAAATAAATTTGATTGATTGATTGATTGACAGACCACTTTGCGTTTGCCAAAAGGCACCTAAAGCCTCTCAGACCATGAGAAACAAGATTCTTTGGTCTGATGAAACCAAGATTGAACATGAATGTCAAGCGTCACTTCTGGAGGAAACCTGGCACCATCTTTAAGGTAAAGCATGGTGGTGGTGGCATCATGCTGTGGGGATGTTTTTCAGCAGCAGGGACTGGGAGACTAGTCAGGAAAGAGGGAAAGATGAACAGAGCAAAGTACAGAGAGATCCTTGATGGAAACCTGCCCCAGAGCGCTCAGGACCTCAGACTGGGGTGAATGTTCACCTTCCAACAGAACAACGACCCTAAGCACAGTCAAGACAACGCAGGAGTGGCTTCAGGATAAGTCTATGAATGTCCTTGAGTGGCCCAGCCAGAGCCTGGACTTGAACCCGATCTAACATTTCTGGAGAGACCTGAAAAATAGCTGTGCAGCAACGCTCTCCAGCCAACAACCTGACAAAGCTTGAGGATCTGCAGAGAAGAATGGCAGAAACTCCCCAAATACAGGTGTTGCTTGCAGCGTCATAGCCAAGAAGACTCTAGGCTGTAATCGCTGCCAAAGGTGCTTCAACAAAGTACTGAGTAAAGGGTCTGAACACTTATGTAAATGTAATATTTTAGTTTTTTATATTTAATAAATTAGCAAACCTGTCAAATGTTTTTTTCTTTGTCATTATGTGTTATTGTATGTCGATTGATGAGGGGGAAAACAAATATTTAATCAATTTTAGAATAAGGCTGTAACCTACCAAAATTTGGAAAAAGTCAAGGGGTCTGAATACTTTCAGAATCCACTGAACTTTAAAGTGTAGGAAATGATCAAGGATATAACATGTCATACTTGTTAACAGGGGAGAAAAGGCCTCTTCTGAGCATCTCCTGTCTCCTGTCATAGTTCTTCTTGGCCTGGCCATTTTGTATGAGGACATACTTTGTGTCACTGCGGGTGACAACCTTCTCAGGTAAGTAGCTGTGCGCTTGGAAAACACAAAGCAAAATGTGCTAACAGTCAGTAGTAATTCATTGCATTAATTCAAACGTCATCCATTATCTCAAGTGGCTTTTCATGAAGTATTGTGACACATTGTACAGTAGCCTAGTAGGGCCATTTGCTCACCTTTTTTGAAGTCGGTGGTAAACTTGTGCTTGATGTAAGTGATGAGCTCTTGGTCTCTCTCAATAAGAGCAGCTATTCTCCTGATTTCTTCAGCCATGAGGACGGAGGGGGACAGGAGGCTGGTTGACAAATGAAGGTAGTAATGTATTCGTCTTTATATTGCAAATCAGTGGTCATTTCTATTTGTTTAATTTATCGTGTGTGTGAGTGTACATGCAAGCCTTGGGAAGTAAAAAATGGATATATGCTGTATTACTTCAATAAACGCAATCTCAAATAGCTGCCTGTCCTTTTTAATAGCCGGCCAACAGCACACATTTCAGCTAATAAACTTCTGCTTCAAATAAAGGTTGTGCCTACATGAACTGTTTACAAGATTACCACGAGTCATTAAATACGAGTCTTGTAACATGATTCTATATTTGTGAATTATTATTTGTGCTCAAATAATTGTGTAGGCATAAACAGTAGGTGAAGCACCTGGCCAAAAGATTACATTTGGCCACGCTCTTCACACGTCAATTACATTACATGAGGTGAAAATTAAATAGGCCTGCAAACATAAGTTTTGCAACAAAGATAAACTTTAGGAAAATCCTACCGTTTGGCAAGCGTGTTGATAGTCATCTGTTAGCAATTTGGAAGGAACGTCAACAACGTTCTTTACATTCATCGCGTCACAAAGCGTGTTCTGTCATTTCGATTATCATACCGGTGAACGCGCGCCACTCCTTTCCCTCATTAATTTGACCTACAATGAAAGAAACATTTTCCAGATGAACGTGTCAGTGTTGCGCTTAAAAATATTAAGTGGGTGCATTGACAAATTGGAAAATAGCCACTGCCCCTAAATTGGTATGGTAAAATGATGAATAAAATGTTCATTTTCAGTGGTAATGAGTAGTATTCCAACAATGTCCAGCAGGGGGAGCAAATGTTAATGCTAAGATTGTCAGTAAATTGGACTATGAGGTTTATGTCCCGGCCGAAGTTTTACACTTGAGAGTTGCTCAAATATACCTCAAATCACACACCGCAAAAAAATTGTAACACTTTATATGTTGTCACTTAGGACATTCTTTCTGTCATTTAATGAGTCTGTCAAACTAGGTCCAAAGTAGCTTACTACAGCCCCAAGGTAGGTTACTGCTCTCAAGGTAGGCTACTAAAGCACAAGGTAGGCTACTGAAGCCCAAGGTAGGTTACTGAAGCGCAAGGTAGGCTACTGAAGCCCAAGGTAGGCTACTGAAGCCCAAGGTAGGTTACTGAAGCCCAAGGTAGGCTACTGAAGCCCAAGGTAGGCTACTGAAGCCCAAGGTAGGCTACTGAAGCCCAAGGTTGGTTACTGCAGACCTTTTGAATTAGTCTGACTCTTCTTCAGGATTCTTTGAGACTATATCTTGTATTGACACCTCTGCAGGCCTAACCAAAGAAATTACCTTTGTAGTGGAGACTGATAAACAGTGAAGACAAGTCATTCAATCATGTCACATTATCCGTTTTGTCACCAAAGCCCCAAATACTACCCACCATTGCGACCTGTACGCTCTCGTTGGCTGGCCCTCGCTTCATACTTGTCGCCAAACCCACTGGCTCCAGGTCATCTACAAGACCCTGCTAGGTAAAGTCCCCCCTTATCTCAGCTCTCTGGTCACCATAGCATCACCAACCTGTAGCACACGCTCCAGCAGGTATATCTCTCTGGTCACCCCCAAAACCAATTCTTTCTTTGGCCGCCTCTCCTTCCAGTTCTCTGCTGCCAATGACTGGAACGAACTACAAAAATCTCTGAAACTGGAAACACTTATCTCCCTCACTAGCTTTAAAAACCAGCTGTCAGAGCAGCTCACAGATTACTGCACCTGTACATAGCCCATCTAGAATTTAGCCCAAACAACTACCTCTTTCCCTACTGTATTTATGTTTATTTATTTATTTATTTTGCTCCTTTGCACCCCATTATTTTTATTTCTACTTTGCACATTCTTCCACGGCAAATCTACCATTCCAGTGTTTTACTTGCTATATTGTATTTACTTTGCCATCATGGCCTTTTTTTTGCCTTTACCTCCCTTATCTCACCTCATTTGCTCACATCGTATATAGACTTGTTTCTACTGTATTATTGACTGTATGTTTGTTTTACTCCATGTGTAACTCTGTGTTGTTGTGTGTGTCGAACTGCTCTGCTTTATCTTGGCCAGGTCGCAATTGTAAATGAGAACTTGTTCTCAACTTGCCTACCTGGTTAAATAAAGGTGGAAAAAAAAAATATGAAGCCCTGATGCTCTCTGTGTAATCTTCTGTACGGTACTGAGGGTTTTTATGAGGACAGCCACACATTGAGACAGCCCGGTTCTGTTTTTTCGCTTAGGAGCTCAGGGACGGACCTCTGGGCTAGGAGCCCCGTGGAGGGAGGGGGGGTGATTGTCCTGAGGCGACCCCTCCAGGCAGCATTGATGGTTTTTCCCACCATCTCTGGGCCTCTCCAGGTGCAGGGGGTAACATGGTAACATTGTAATCCCACGCAACAGGATGGATCCTTTCCTGGTGAGTACTGAGTACCAACCTTTCCAAGCCTCCCACCACCTCCCTCTCATCCTCCTCTTCCAGCCTCTGACTCATGGTGCAATCCCAGCTGCATCTTTTCCCCTCTCACAGTGCTTGGAATAGTAAGGGAAATGTTATTGTCTTGTGTAGCGCATGGGAATGTTTGATAGTAATACAAATCGTTTGGTGCTTAGCAACTGCAGTCTCATGTCCATAAGGGGAATATGCATTTCTTCACATGTAAGCTTTGCCAAAGTTCATCTCTTTAGAGATATCACTCTATAGAATGGAGTAATTATTTTTCCAATGACTGCTGAAATACAGTACACTCCTTATGCAATAGTTTGGGACAGTCCGTAGCTGTTCTAAATGAACGCAGATACATTAAAAGAATGTAATCTCTGGTGTTCAGTAGTCGACTGTATACATTCAATCACGTATACATGATGACTTCTAAAATAGTTGCAGTCTTATACCTCCTGCGCTATACAATCACACTGCTTCCATTTGGGGTTGTTCATTATTGTAATGTCTGCAGACAGTGAGTACTACTATACCGAACAAAAATATAAACGCAACATGCAACAATTTCAGATTTTATTGAGTTATAGTTCATATAAGGAAATCAGTCAATTGCAATTAATTCCTTAGGCCCTAATTTATGGATTTCACATCACTGGGAATACAGATATGCATCTGTTGGTCACAGATACCTTTTTTTTAAATGTAGGGGCGTTGATCAGAAAACCAGGGAACTGGAACACGCTGTCGTACACGTCGATCCAGAGAATCCCAAACATGCTCAATGGGTGACATGTCTGGTGAGTATGCAGGCCATGGAAGAACTGGGACATTTTCATGTACCGATCCTTGCGATATGGGGCCGTGAATTATCATGCTGAAACATGAGGTGATGGCGGCGGATGAATGGTATGACAATGGGCCTCAGGATCTCATCACGGTATCTCTGTGCATTCTACTTGTCATTGATAAAATGCAATTGTGTTCATTATCCGTAGGTTATGCCTAACCATACCATAACCCCACCGCCACCATGGGCACTTTGTTAACAACTTTGACATCAGCAAACCACTCGCCCACACATACACGTCGTCTGCGGTTGTGAGGCCGGTTGGACGCACTGCCAAATTCTCTAAAACAACAATGCAGGCAGCTTATGGTAGAGAAATTAACATTCAATTCTCTGGCAGCAGCTCTGGTGGACATTCCTGCTATCAGCATGCCATTTGCAAGCTCCCTCAAAACTTGAGACATCTGTGGCATTGTGTTGTGTGACAAAACGGCACATTTTAGAGTGGCCTTTTATTGTCTCCAGCACAAGGTGCACCTTTATAATGATCATGCTGTTTAACCAGCTTCTTGATATGCCACACCTACCTGGTGGATGGATTATCTAAGCAAATGAGAAATGCTCACTAACAGGGATGTAAAAAATGTATGCACAACATTTGAGAGAAATAAGCTTTTTATGCATATGGGACATTTCTGGGATCTTTTATTTCAGCTCATGAAACATGGAACCAACACTTTACATATTCAGTTTTTTTACATGTTCATATTTTTTGTTCAGTGTACATGCTATAGACATTAAGGCGTCCTCTATCAGAAGGCCTTGTCTCTTTGGCTGAGCTGCACCACTCCGTGCTGACGGCCCTTAATGTCTCACATGAGGTTTCACTAAAAAACGTAGTTTCCACTGGCAAAGAGACTCTTATCATGTGGTTTGGAATTGCCCTGTCGGCCGTCACCTCACACTTTCCACAACTATTTCAGCCAGGCAACACAAGACCGGCTAGTTGTAGTGGAATTATAGTTATCCTTTGAACTGTATGATAAAAGCTTCAAAACATGTTCTGATTTACACTGAACACACTTAGGTTTGAATCGTAAATACTTTAATAAAACCATATGGAAATATAACTCCTAATCCAACATTACCTACAACTTGGAATGAGGACGAGGTCAGGGGATTGAACTTGATAAGAATTTAAGCTTTGGCATCAATTTGCCTTCATATAACTGAGGCCCCAGAGGGGAAAAGTGAGAGGGTTAGTGATAAAGTTTGATAGAGCATCTGTAATGATATAACCATATAGTATGAGTTTATTATTAATGGACCCCCATAAACTCCTGTTTATTATCAATGGACTCCCCCATAAACTCCTGTTTATTATTAATGGACTCCCCCATAAACTCCTGTTTGCCAATTTGGTGTTGTTGTAGTCGTTGTTGCCATAGCAACCGACAGGATCCCAAGGGATTTCAAGAGGAAGGCAGAGCACTGAAAATGTATGTATGGTTTGTGTACTTTGAAACTGTAAAATAAGATTTACTGTAGTTTTCTAAAATACTCAGTGCACACACTCATGCACGCACACATGCACACACACAAATTAATGCACTCTCACTCTCTATCTCTCTTTCACTTTGTCTCTGTCACAGAATATTATTCTATGTTATTTAAATGTATTTCAAGTCGACTCAACTACAAACGATTTTGCTTCTCCAAAAGCCCCTTTTTAGCACTGCTCCTTTATGAGTCATGACAGACACTCAAAGATATCTGTTTAAAAGTCCCAATAGTTGACATGTTGTCCACAGAAATAGAGATGTCTTATTTCCTCCGTGTAAAACTGTAATCGCTGCGACCTAAATTATAACCAGAGCTAATGAAAAACACTACACATTAAATGTGAAACTTTCCCCAGCAGTCATATTATCCTCCAGAAGTCAATATGTTTGATATTTCCCTGAAGCTTCTGGTTGTAGCTCAGTGACTATTGTCTCAGGCTTGCCTTGCATTAAGGTAGGAAAGGCCTCCCGGGAGAGACAGAGTTTGTTTTCATGCAAAGTCTACCGGTCACTGCCACCATGCCAGGAGAACTAACTAAGACTCTCAAATCGGAATGTTCGCCGCTTACATCCACAACTGAGCCTCGCACATCTTTCTTGGCTGCCGAGAATCCCATTCTCCAAGCCCTGGCAAAGTGTAGCATAGTCATGGCTCATAGCACACATTCTGTCACAAAGGCGAACATATATAAAGATGGTAGAATTCAGATATGATGTCATTGTTTTAGCACTATCCACTGAGTTTTTAAACTAAGGCATGTACATTGTACAATAATAGTGAAGACTGTAAAACTATGAAATAACACATATGGAATCATGTAGTGACCAAAAAAGTGTTGAACAAATGAAATAATATTTTATATTTGAGATTCTTCAAAGTAACCACACTTTGCCTTGATAACAGCTTTGCACACCCTTGGCATTCTCTCAACCAGCTTCATAAGGTATTCACCTGGAATGCATTTCAATTAACAGGTGTGCCTTGTTAAAAGTTAATTAGTGGGATGTATTTCCTTCTTAATGCGTTTGAACCAATCAGTTGTGTTGTGACAAGGTAGAGTGGTATAAAGAAGATAGCCATATTTATTAAAAGACCAAGTCCATAACATGGCAAGGACAGCTCAAATAAGAAAAAAGAAACAATAGCCAATCATTACTTTAAGACATGAAGGTCAGTCAATCCGGGAAATCTGAAGAACTTTGAAAGTTTCTTCAAGTGCAGTCGCAAAAACCATCATTGCTGCAAAGAAACCACTACTAAAAGACACCAATAAGAAGAAGAGACTTGCTTGGGCCAAGAAACATGAGCAATGGACATTAGACCGGTGGAAATCTATCCTTTGTTCTGATGAGTCCAAATTTGAGATTTTTGGTTCCAACCGCCTTGTCTTTGTGAGACGCAGAGTAGGTGAACAGATGATCTCTGCATGTGTGGTTCCCACCGTGAAGAATGGAGGAGGAGGTGTGATGGTGTGGTGGTGCTTTGCTGGTGACACTGTCAGTGATTTATTTAGAATTCAAGGCACACTTAACCAGCATGGCTACCACAGCATTGTGCAGCGACATGCCATCCCATCTGGTTTGCGCTTAGTGGGACTATCATTTGTTTTTCAACACACCTCCAGCCTGTGTAAGGGTTATTTGACCAAGACAGAAGTGAATGAGTGCGGCATCAGATGACTTGGCCTCCACAATCACCCAACCTCAACCCAATTGAGATGGTTTGTGATGAGCTGGACCACAGAGTGAAGTAAAAGCAGCCAACAAGTGCTCAGCATATGTGGGAATTCCTTCAAGACTGTTGGAAAAGCATTCCAGGTGAAGTTGGTTGAGAGAATCCCAAGAGTGTGCAAAGCTGTCATCAAGGAAAAGGGTGGCTACTTTGAAGAATCTCAAATATAAATGATATTTTCAATGGTTTAGCGCATTTTTTGTTACTACATGATTCCATATGTGTTATTTCACAGTTTTGATGTCTTCACTATTATACTACAATGTAGAAAATAGTGAAAATAAAGAAAAACCCTTGAATGAGAAGGTGTGTCCAAAGCTTTAACTGGTACTGTAGTTCAATGTGCCAGTAAATCAGCACAATCTACTTTTTCTTTTCTTTCAAATTGCCGGCGTCTTGAAGATACAATTTACATCATGTATACTCTGCTAATGACCATACAAAAAAAACAGTAACGGAGGGCAATGTACAATACGCCGTCTTTATGGACCTCCGCTATTGGACATTTGTCAGACATAGGGCTGAGAAGTCTGCCTTTGAACCATATGCTCGGTGCACGCTTGTCGAGAAGAAAGAGTAGGTGAGGGAGAGAGGAGGAGACCAGGAGAGGAGGATACAGGCCATTTGTTGCATTTTTATGTGTTTATACTTTGGACTCCCTCCCCCCACTGTCTGATATGGGAGAACTCTGTTACTGTAGGCTCATAACTCCTCACTTGAAAGGCTATGGTTGAAACTGACAGCAAGTTCAACGTATATACTTCATGACGAATGAGACTAGAAGCAGGGGAATAAAGGAATGATCTCCTGTGGAAGGATGTAGTGTAGCTGTGGAGGCAGGTGACTGTGTGTGTGTGTGTGTGTGTGTGTGTTTATTCAGATTACACGTGTGTACATGCTCAAATGTCTGTGTTTACGTGTCGCACACACGTGTGTAGTCCAATGTGTGTGTAAGGATATTGCCATGGAGGAAAGGGGGTATCATGCTACTGCTGCAGGGCTGTTTCCCTCCCAGGCCTCTCTGCCTCCACACAGCTCTTTAAATGGGAGGTTTGTCTCCATCAGTGTCCGCCTACAGGCTTCTGGAAAGAAAGAGCAGCCAGGGGGGACTAGCTTCTGTGGAAGTACACTTTAGGGTTGCTCAAATCCTTGAATTTCGATTCACACTCCTATCTTGATCAGGCCCTCATTTGAATGTGGTGATTTGAAGGTGATTTGTTAGTCTGCAAGAATGACAGATATCAGGAAATACAGCATTGCATCCTGTGTAAATCATGCATCGGTGTCTATTGATGATTTGCTCAAAATGTCTTAAACACTGAGCAGTACACCAACACAATAAGGTCAACATATTATAGACTATACACATTTTCTAAAGGCTTTGGCTTACAAAACCCTCATCTGTTTATTATAGTGCCTTCTTCCATTAACTAGAGTGGCTACTGGCTACCTGGCCGTAACTGTGATCTAATCACGTCCATAAGTGGTATTTCCTTTCCCTCTGTCACGGATCCCTCCGGAACTTTCATTACTCACACCTGTCCCCTATTCACACTGATTAGTACCTTTATAAGTGTGCCCTTTGGTTTCCATTGGGCTGTCGATTATTGTTACTATGTCCGTTGGTGCGTGTGAGTACCTGTGCTGTGTGTTTTGGCTTTCGTGCCATTGTGGATTGCGCAGATTATTACGGGTCTCGTCCCATGTGTTAATCATTGTGCACGTGTGTTATTTATTCAAGGTATTCCTCGCTCTTTTGTTTGAGTTTCAACTCTGTGTTTTGTATGGTGTTTGTTTGATCTTCGTCCCTTACACGGCACTCCGTAATTTGGGCTTAATAAAAAAATAATATTACACATTCCTGCGTCTGTCTCCCGATCCTTCATGCCAACGTGACAGAATAATCTACCATTAAGGGAGACAGTGGGAATGGCCCGTCCAACGACTCCACAACAGGTCCGCTTCGACGCAACTTCAGCAGCTGCAACTGGCCCGTCCGACACCGCCACAACCGGTCCGTCCGACACCAGTGCTACTGGTCCATCCAACGCCGCCTCAACTTCGGCCGCGGCAACTGGCCCGACCGACGACGACACAACTTCAGCAGCAGCATCGGCTCCTGATCGACCCGCACTGCGTTCCTGTGATCACCCTCAAGACCGGTGTCGTTGCGCTGCTGGTGCAGAGCATCGGGGGGGAGGTACTGTCACGGATCCCTCCGGAACTGTCATTACGCACACCTGATCCCTATTCCCTTTGATTAGTAATTGCATAAGTGTGCCCTTGGTTTACCATTGTCCTGTCAATTATTGTTCCAATGTCTTTTGGTGCGTGTGAGTACCTGTGCTGTGTGTTTTGGGCTTTCGTGCCATGTATACTGTGCAGATGATTTCGGGTCTCGTCCCGTGTGATAATCATTGTGTATTTATTTGAGGTACTCCTTGCTCTTCTGTTTGGGTTTCTACCCTGTGCTTTGCATACGTGTTTGTTTGGTCTTCGTCCCCGTGCCTTTACACGGCACACTGTAATTTGGGAAATAAAAACCCGTATTATGCCTTCCTGCACCTGTCTCCCGATCCCTTATACTAACGTGACACCCTCTCCCCAAAGCCTGTCATATAAATCTTGCTCATCAGTATTCGTCTTGTTTGTGTATCAGACGTCAAGCAAATACTGTGGGATATCTGCTGTGAAGATCATCACGGGGGTGAGATGAACTAACCATGTCCAGTTAGACTCAGCGGACCCCCGCCTCCCTGTAACAAGATAACTTCCGAATCGGGAGCCCCCGCAGGCTACTGTACCCTGCCAGGTTGCCAAGACCCAATGCCAGGCCTGCTACGCCAGGCCCGTTGCTAATTCTGATCACACTGTGGAGGGGTTTATGTGGATACTGTTTTGCTGTGTGTGTGTGTGTGTGTGTGTGTGTGTGTGTGTGTGTGTGTGTGTGTGTACATGCACATGCATACCATGCGTGTGCACGTATGTAACCTTCCGTCACCTGTGCTCTTCCGTCACTCTAACCAAGCCCCTTGTATCATCAGTCGTTTTCATTGAGTCCCTGGACAGCAGGAAGTCACAGGGTGTATGAAAGAGAAACTCGCGCCTGCTGAAGTGGGGCCCGTTGTCCTTAGGGAGCTGTAGTGGGTGTACGTGTGGAGGGCAATCTGGCTGGGTAGGGGCAGCATTCATTATGTTGAAACGATATCCCCAGGACCTGAGGATACAGGCAAACCTGCTGAGAGTCATGCATCAATTCAGGCCAACGTACTGAATGAAATCCAGGGCAGGTTGGCTGATTCACCGGTTAACATGTTGTATTGCCATAAGCTGCTGATATTAGTCCTGTTGTTTGTATTACTGCAGTCTAAATTTCCTCCATTACAGATGGTTATCCTGTTACACTTTTACAGGAGTCCCTCGGGCACAGTGTTCCTCAGGCACAGTGTCCCTCAGGCACAGTCTAGGGGTAGAGAAGTTAGTAGGTTCTAACTAAGCTAACTAAAAAGCAGCGTTCCACAAGAGAGGATGGCTTTCACTTCAGCAGTGATAAATTCATGAACTTCTTTGAGGAAAAGATCACGATTATTAGAAAGCAAATTATGGACTCCTCTTTAAATCTGCCTTTTTCCTCCAAAGCTCAGTTGACGGGAGTCTGCACACCTCTGCCTGGACCTAGGATCAAGTGTTTTAGTAATATATCTCTTGACACAATGATGAAAATAATCACAGCCTCTAAATGTTCAAGCTGCATACTGAACCCTATTCCAACTAAACTACTGAAAGAGCTGCTTCCTGTGCTTGGCCCTCCTATGTTGAACATAATAAACGGCTCTCTATCCACTGAATGTGTACCAGACTCACTAAAAGTGGCAGTAATAAAGCCTCTCTTGAAAAATCCAAACCTTGACCCAGAAAATATAAAAACTATCGGCCTATATCGACTCTCCCATTCCTCTCAAAATTTTGGGAAAAAGCTGTTGCGCAGCAACTCACTGCCTTCCTGAAGACAAACAATGTATAAGAAACGCTTCAGCCTGGTTTTAGACCCCATCATAGCACTGAGACTGCACTTGTGAAGGTGGTAAATTACCTTTTAATGGCGTCAGACTGAGGCTCTGCATCTGTCCTCGTGCTCCTAGACCTTAGTGCTGCTTTTGATACCATCGATCACCACATTCTTTTGGAGAGATTGGAACCCCAAATTGGTCTACACGGACAAGTTCTGGCCTGGTTTAGATCTTATCTGTCGGAAAGATTTCAGTTTGTCTCTGTGGATGGTTTGTCCTCTGACAAATCAACTGTAAATTTTGGTGTTCCTCAAGGTTCCGTTTTAGGACCACTATTGTTTTCACTATATATTTTACCTCTTGGTGATATCATTCGAAAACATAATGTTAACTTTCACTGCTATGCAGATGACACACAGCTGTACATTTCGATGAAACATGGTGAAATTGCCTTCGCTGGAAGCCTGTGTTTCAGACATAAGGAAGTGGATGGCTGCAAATGTTCTACTTTTAAACTCAGACAAAACAGAGATGCTTGTTCTAGGCCCCAAGAAACAAAGAGATCTTCTGTTAAATCTGACAATTAATCTTGATGGTTGTACAGTCGTCTCAAATTAAACTGTGAAGGACCTCAGCGTTACTCTGGACCCTGATCTCTCTTTTGACGAACATATCAAGACTGTTTCAAGGACAGCTTTTTCCCATCTACGTAACATTGCAAAAATCAGAAACTTTCCGTTCAAAAATGATATAGGGAAATTAATCCATGCTTTTGTCACTTCTAGGTTAGACTACTGCAATGCTCTACTTTCCGGCTACCTGGATAAAGCACTAAATAAACTTCAGTTAGTGCTAAACACGGCTGCTAGAATCTTGACTAAAACCCCAAAATCTGATCATATTACTCCAGTGCTAGCCTCTCTACAATGGCTTCCTGTTAAGGCAAGGGCTGATTTCAAGGTTTTACTGCTAACCTACAAAGCATTACATGGGCTTGCTCCCACCCATCTTTCCGATTTGGTCCTGCCGTACATACGCAGGCCTCCTTACTGTCCCTAGAATTTCTAAGCAAACAGCTGGAGGCAGGACTTTCTCCTATAGAGCTTAATTTTTATGGAATGGTCTGCCTATCCATGTGAGAGACACAAACTCGGTCTCAACCTTTAAGTCTTTATTGAAGACTCATCTCTTCAGTAGGTCCTACGATGGAGTGTAGTCTGGCCCAGGAGTGTGAAGGTGAACGGAAAGGCACTGGAGCAACAAACCGCCCTTGCTGTCTCTGCCTGGCCTGTTCCCCTCTCTCCACTGGGATTTTCTACCTCTAACCCTATTACAGGGGCTGAGTCACTGTCTTACTGGTGCTCTTCCATGCCGTCCCTAGGAGGGGTGCTTCACTTGAGTGGGTTGAGTCACTGACATGATCTTCCTGTCTGGGTTGGCGCCCCCAGACAGGAAGATGACTCCTTGCTGTCCCCAGTCCACCTGGCCGTGCTGATGCTCCAGTTTCAACTGTTCTGCCTGCAGCTATGGAACCCTGACCGGTTCACCGGACGTGCTACCTGTCCCAGACCTGCTGTTTTCAACTCTCTAGAGACAGCAGGAGAGGTAGAGATACTCTCAATGATCGGCTATGAAAAGTAAACTGATATTTACTCCTGAGGTGCTGACCTGTTGCACCCTCGACAACTACTGTGATTATTATTATTTGACCATGCTGGTCATTTATGAACATTTGAACATTTTGGCCATGTTCTGTTATAATCTCTACCCGGCACAGTCAGAAGAGGACTTGCCACCCCTCACAGCCTGGTTCCTCTCTAGGTTTCTTCCTATGTTCTGGCCTTTCTAGGGAGTTTTTCCTAGCCACTGTGCTTCTACACCTGCTTGCTGTTTGGGGTTTTAGGCTTGGTTTCTGTACAGCACTTTGAGATATCAGCTGATGTAAGAAGGGCTTTTTAAATACATTTGATTTGATTTAGGACAAGGTTTTGTTTTATCCATTGAACAGAGATATTAGTTTGTTCACACTATTCAGATACTGTACGGGAATAATGTGATATTGTTTGAAACCACAACCAAATTCAATTTAATGATCATTGAAGGAAATCTCTCTCAATTTGTCAGATTGAAGTGTGTGTTCCTATCTTACAATGGACAGTGTTTAGTCTTACAAAATCTGACAGCAATTCAAAATGTGTTTTAATGCGGGACACACTGCAAACACTGTTCCACCCCAAGACATTAGTTCAAAATACAGATCAAAGCCAAAGATCTCATTAAGTTAACTTCTCCTCTGAACAAGAACGTAATGCCCCCACTTCACCCTCCGTCAGACCTGGTTTCAAATGCTATTTAAATTATTTCAAATACGTTTAGTTTTTGCACTAGCCTGCCTCGAGTGCTAGATGGATGGAGTTTGCCGTTTGCAACTATTCTATTGGTTCCATTGCCTCAGACAAGCTCAATCAAGCCCAGCTAAAGTAGTTGAAAGGATTTCAAATAGTATTAGAAAAATCCAGACTGTGTCCAAAGCCAACATGAGGAACATGTAAGTCAACTGACTGATATAGCGCTGACAAGGCATTTATCCTCCAAGCCCTAAATGGTTTTAACAGAGATGTAATTGGAGATGTTCTGCCTATCTGTTTTTTCTGTTGGTTCTCTCTCCTCTCCCAGTTCTGACAGGAAGAAGGTAGTTTATCTGTTATCCCAGACATGTCTTAATGGTGTGTGTGTGTGTGTGTGTGTGTGTGTGTGTGTGTGTGTGTGTGTGTGTGTGTGTGTGTGTGTGTGTGTGTGTGTGTGTGTGTGTGTGTGTGTGTGTGTGTGTGTGTGTGTGTGTGTGTGTGTTACCCAGTTCTTAATTGCCTCTATCTAGGATGCTACTCAGAGTAAACAGGAACAAACAACGTGCTTTACTTTGCCAGGGCTGAGTCACTACACGGTCATTATGGAGTTTATACTACCGGTTGTGAATTATTTTTGTTCAATTACAACAGTGTATTTAGTTTGGAGAGAGTTGATTACACTGCAGATTTCTGGGAGAGGAAGTGCAAAAGACTTTCATCTTTAACCCCAGAACCCTACACACACACACACACACACACACACACACACACACACACACACACACACACACAGACACACACACACACACACACAGTCTTGTACAGCTAACCTTGTGGGGACACATAATTCAGTCCCTTTCAAAATCCTATTGTCCCTAAACCTAACCCTAACCTGTACTCTTACCCTAACCTTAACCCAAAAACCTAACCTTAACCTAAACCTAACTCTAGCTCCTAACCCTAAAACTAACCCTAGCTCATAACTGCTAGACCTTAATGTAATTCTAACTTTAACCCGAAACTCCCTAGAAATAAAATAACTAATTGTCCCCAGTTGGTAAAAAAAAAAATTGTTTACCTTTCTTGTGGGTACTTCTGGTCCCCACAAGAATAGTTAAACACATCCACACACACACACACACACAAACTCCACCACCCCAGAGACTAAGAAAGTTAAATGTAATTTAGATCCCCATCCACCTGAAGATTAGATCTACATGGACAGGATCTATGTGTTGACATTCTTCTGTAACCTGTTCAGTAATAGTTTTCCAGCATGACACACCGTAATGGGCCAAATGGAAAGACCACCTGTACTGCTCTATCTTACTCTATTACAGTGAACCTACGCTAGTTTTATCAGTGGCGCCTGGCTTTCCTGCTACCTCCGACTATCAGTTTCCTCCCAAAGGTGGAATGGAAAAACACTAACGAAAGAGACAGGCAGGCAGTCCAGCTAGCCCACATTGTTCACTTCTCAGTAGTCACTCACTGATGTGTTATTCATACACCATTTATATAGAAACCGATCAACTGTATTGTAATAGCAAAAGCAAATGGGCACATTTGTTAGGAAGAATGTTATCATTACTATAATTTAGCAGCAACTTCTCTGTCATATAGTTTCAAATATTTCTTAGTAGCAGAGAAATTATTTGAGGGATAAAGGGGGTGATTTGCAGTTCACCAGGGGCAAAAGAAGCATAAGAAGCCTTCCAGATGTCAGGTCACTTTGTCCCAAGTAACTAAAGCCAGCAGTGGCGGACTGGGACCAAAACTCGGCCCTGGATTTTATTATTTTAACTTTTATTTATTTTATTTTTTTACCCCTTTTTCTCTCCAATTTTGTGATATCTAATTGGTAGTTACAGTCTTTTCCCATCACTGCAACTCCCGTATGGACTCAAGAGAGGCAAAGGTCGAGCCATGTGTCCTCCGAAACACGACCCTGCCAAGCCACACTGTTTCTTGACACACTGCTCGCTTAACCAGGAAGCTAGCCGCACCAATGTGTAGGAGGAAACACCTTACAACTGTCGACCGTGTCAGCGCGCACGGGCCCGGCCAGGCAAAGGAGTCGCTAGAGCGCGATGGGACAAGAACATCACGGCCGGCCAAACCCTCCCCTAACCCGGACGATGCTGGGCCAATTGTGCACCACCTCATGGTTCTCCCAGTTACCCAGGTCTGTAGTAACACCACAAGCACTGCGATGCAGTGCCTTACACCGATGCGCCACTCAGGAGGCCCACTGGCCCATTATTTTCCTCCAGGCCCACACACTGGCTAATTATTTTCCTTCAGGCCATAATTAGTCAGATAATTATAATTTTGCTCAAAAAATCCAAGTTAGACAGGCCCACTGGTCTAAAAATGGACCAGCCCATCTGGCAAATGCCAGATGGCCAGTCCGCCCCTGAAAGCCAGACATCATTCTCAGATGCCATGCATCATATTTTATTGATGATTGTTGATAGATCTTCTTATGTATCCTAATAGACCTGCATGACTGTCTAGAAGTAGCTTTAATTGAATTGCTTTTGAACAGAAAGACTGAGTTTTCTCTGTTGTGTAGCTGTTATGTAGCTGTTATGAAAAAGGCCCCTAAAGGCATGATAGGGTTTGCCAGGCTAATATGCCCTGTTTGAATACCTCATTACCATTGCCAGACACATCAAAGCCAATGTATATACAGTGAACACACACACACACACAGCCTCATGCACACACCACACACAAAATACAAACACACAGTGAACGTGTGTGTGTGTCCCCTCCGGAAGGTGTGTCCCTCCCACTGCCCCCCCTGTCTGGGGTCTGGTTTACATCCGTATGTCCCTCCCTGTCCCTCCCTGCTGTGCACTTAAACAAAGATGGGAGTAGTGTGTGATGTGAGGGGGGTGTGTGTGTGTTCAGAGTCCCTGGTGTTCACGGAGAGGGGGAGTGTGTGTGTTCACAGTAGCATCTGTGGACAAACACTAAACTTAATTTCTAAACACCCCCTGAAGAGAACCCGACCAGGAAGCTTAGATCCATTGATATGGACCCACCCCCTGTTCTCAAGGCATTCCCATTCGACTGGCTCAGAATGTTGCTCCACAGACAAACTGAATTTCAACACAAAGGTTGTGACTTGAGGAGAAAGTGCTGTCCACAGTCAAACTATGAATGCAGATGTTGCAATATTTACAAAAAGAAAAGTTGGTCAAAGGGCTGACTGCATAAGCAACAAACATTTTAGCTGATGGTATCAACATTGCTGCACCAGTTTTTGTCAACCAGACAAGGTCATCGTTAGATTGTTGTGTAGATTTTGACGAATTTGAGGATGGAAAACACAGATGCTTTCACTCCTCCTCCAGTCCTCATTTCAGAGCGAACACAAGGTGTCTCCAAATGACTGTACGGCACAGAGAGTGCCTTACATGTGACTGGGATGGGTTCAGGAATTTATGGTGCGTTTTAAGCCTTCATTCCTGTACAATCCATGTGGAGGGAGGATGGAAAAGCCTGTTTCCTCAGGGAACTCAAGGGTCCTTCCTTCACTCTTAATCCAGTCCAATTATGATGATCTATAAATCGTTTTACACATCTTTTTGATTTTGTTAATTTTAAGACATTGTTTGGAACAATATACTCTACAAGTACATACCATTTCCAGAGTGGTTGATACATTTTATAAGCACCACCAACATAATAAATGAAAAATGATTCAAAAGGAACTCCCTCAGCTGGTGACTTGCTAAATGTGCAATCCTAAAGGAGGGCTATTATCAAGGCTCAGGAGAAGACCCAGATGCAGACAATTTCAAAGTAACAAAAGTTTATTTCAAAAACAAGGGGGCAGGCAAACGACAGGTCAAGGGCATGCAGGGGTCAGTAATCCAGAGCAAAGTCCGAAAGGTACAGAACAGCAGGCAGGCTCAGGGTTAGGGCAGGCAGAGGTCAGTAATCCAGGGTGGAGTGACAAGGTACAGAATGGCAGGCAGGCTCAGGGCAGGCAGAATCGTCAAGACTGGGAAAGCTAGAAAACAGAACTAGAGAAAACCGCTGGTAGGCTTGACGAAACAAAACGAACTGGCAACAGACAAACAGAGAACACAGGTATAAATACACTGGAGAGAATGGGGAAGATGGGCGACACCTGGAGGTGGGGTGGAGACAAGCACAAAGACAGGTGAAACAGATCAGGGTGTGACAGGCTATGATTGGTTAATCATGTCAATTTCTATGTATAAAGTCGGTCATATCATTTAAAGTACCAGAGAGCCCACTCTGGAAATGTGACATGTTTGAAGAGTATATTGTTACAAACAATATGTTTAAAAAAATATCCAAATCAAAAGGGTAGTTTAAAAAATATATTTTTTGTGTTTTATAAGTGAATGCGAAAATTGGATTTCAGAATGTGGACATACTTCATATTATAGAGCACACTAAGGAGTATAATGACACCAAGATGTCTGTATCATGTACAGTTCACAGATCATAAGATTCACAGATCATCTTACAGGAGGCATGTATCGGTCTTAAAAGGGCCTAAAATGGCCACTTTGATCATGATTTTCCAAAACATGGTTTGTGATACAAATGTAAAAAGCATGTCAAACATCCATCCTCCCAACGCAGTTACTATGTGAAATTTGACAGAACAATCTGAGATAGCAAAAATATTTTAGGACTTTTAGGCTGGTGTAGAATCGTCCATTAATGGTCTCAGAGTAGGTTGGACCCCTTAAAGCAGTGGAACAAACAGTGTGTAGAGCCTAGGTGGTACGTGGGAAATCCTGCCATTATGTTGACAAACCATGGTGTGGAATTAAGCAACCATCCTGGAGATATGACAGAGTGGTGGGAAGACTGCATGTGGTCCCCTTAAACCGGGCAGTATATTGGCTAATATGCTAACAGGGGAGCATCCTCCTACCACTTCCATTGTTTTGCATTTAACTGTAGTTTGGTAAATCAACACAAAGCTTTGTTCCATGATTTGGGGCAGGTTTCCTGGGAACAGATTAAGCCTAGTCCTAGACTAAAAACTTGAAATGATGATTTTCTATCGAGACATTTTTTTTGTCCAGCACTAGGCTTAATCTGTGTCCAGGAAACTGACCCTTTAAATCCATGGATTACTTAGTTACTACTTTAGGTATCTAGGAGATGAGGTCAATTGTAATTTGGGTGTTCTATCGATTTAAGTATACACTGCCAGTGTTAAGGAAGGAGACTCATTTAATATGATCCAAGGTGGTTTAAGTGGAGTTAGTGGGCTATTGTGCCACTGAGTCAAGTTGACCAGCTCAAATGAGTAGATGACATGAAATCAACAGGCTACTGTTTGGATGGAAGCCATTTGTCATGCTGTGGGTATTAGTAAGTCTTTCTGTGGGATAAGGAAAAATAACATGGGGTAAAAAGTCTAAATGTAATTCAGTGGGAGAGGATATGACTACTGAATGGAGGAAAGTAATCCCTGAGACAATGAACTTTCTGTTGGACACATTATCCTGTGCTAAACTGGGATAGTGGTTTTGAGCTATTGTGTTCTCTTCCCAGACCATTGAATTAATCACAATAACATGTTCTTAATTTAGTCTCATCATGCTGTACTGTATACAATAACAGGGATTACTCACCCCATCCACCACACATGTTTACAATAACACCCACCTGGTTGGTGCATGGTGACCATTTTACATAAGAATGCCCACCATAAGCTGTGAATGATGAGGTGATCATGCAGTATGAGTTGCCCCATTGGGAATTTAGCCAGGACACCGGGGTTAAGATGGTATGACCCCTAGTTTTGCAGTAAATGTGGAGAGAGTCTCATAGAACTTCACCAGAGTAATCAGACAAAGGATTGGTCCTTTGGGCTGTGTTCATGCTTGTCAGGTCTCACTTCACACAGGCTGCATTGGAGTTTTAATGTCATCACGATCAAAAGCATTCCAGAATGATTCTGAAGAAACTTGACATGAAACCAGTTTATTCTGGCTTGTAGTGTAAAAAATTTGGTAGATAGGTTTCTCTGGGACTCTTCTGATTACTGCTACGAAGTTCAAATTTCCAAATTAGCAATTTAGCATAATAACTTTGGTTTCCCCAGTCACTACCTATTAGGTCTACAGCGTACATGGTCCCCACTGTGGTTAGAGTCCCTTGCTTTTCTGTCTCAATTGCCTTTGACTTGGTAGCACTTTTTCTAATTTTCTGAATCTTGTGGAAACACCTTTTGCAGGTGGGAACGGACTCTGGACTCTTGTTTTAACAGGAGAAAGAGTTGGCATGGGGTAAAAGTAGCTATACCACCTATTAACATCTGCTGTGTTTGTTCGCCAGGAAAAAAATCCATATGCTGCATTTGTGCTCCTTTTTGAGGGTCTGTGTGAAGTGCGCCGACAAAGATGGTCGCCTCGCTTCGCATTCTTAGGAAACTATGTCGTATTTTATTATTTTATGTGCTATTTCTTACATTGCTACCCCAGGAAATCTTAAGTCTTATAAAATATATCCCTCTAGTGGTGTGGGGGATGTGCTTTGGCAAAGTGGGTGGGGTTATATCCTGCCTGTTTGGCCCTGTCTGGGGGTATCATCGGATGGAGCCACAGTGTCTTCTGACCCCTCCTGTCTCAGCCTCCAGTATTTATGCTGCAGTAGTTTATGTTTTGGGGGGCTAGGGTCAGTCTGTTATATCTGGCGTATTTCTCCTGTCTTATCCGGTGTCCTGTGTGAATTTAAGTATTTTCTTTCTTTCTTTCTTTCTTTCTTTCTTTCTTTCTTTCTTTCTTTCTTTCTTTCTTTCTCTCTCTCTCTCTCAGGGGACCTGAGCCCTGGGACCATGCCTCAGGACTACCTGGTATGATGACTCCTTGCTGTCCCCAGTCCACCTGGCCGTGCTGCTGATCCAGTTTCAACTGTTCTGCCTGTGGCTAAGGAAACCTGACCTGTTCACCGGATGTGCTACCTGTCAAAGATCTGCTGTTTTTAACTCTCTAGATACAGCAGTAGCGGTAGAGATACTCTCAATGATCGGCTATGAAAAGCCAACTGACATTTACTCCTGAGGTGCAGACCTGTTGCACCCTCGACAACTACTGTGATTATTATTATTTGACCATGCTGGTCATTTATGAACATTTGAGCATCTTGGCCATGTTCTGTTATAATCTCCACCCGGCCACCCCTCATAGCCTGGTTCCTCTCTAGGTCTCTTCCTAGGTTTTGGCCTTTCTAGGGAGTTTTTCCTAGCCACTGTGCTTCTACACCTGCATTGCTTGCTGTTTGGGGTTTTAGGCTTGGTTTCTGTACAGCACTTTGAGATATCAGCTGATGTAAAAAGGGCTATAGAAAAACATTTGATCAGATTTGATTATTATATACAGCCTGGATGAACTATTGGATATAAGAGCGACGTCAACTTACCAACATTAAGACCAGGAATATGACTTTCCGAAGCAGATCCTCTGTTTGGACCACCACCCAGGACATTGGATCGGATCCCAGTAGGCGACCCAAAACAACGACGCCGCAGAAGGGGCAGACGGAGCGGTCTTCTGGTCAAGCTCCGTAGACGGGCTCATCGCTCACCGCTCCCGAGTATACTACTTGCCAATGTCCAGTCTCTTGACAACAAGGTAGACGAAATTCGAGCAAGGGTTGCCTTCCAGAGAGACATCAGAGATTTAACATTCTCTGTTTCACGGAAACATGGCTCACTCGGATATGTTATCAGAGTCGGAACAGCCACCCGGTATCTTCACGCATTCCGCCTACAGAAACAAACATCTCTCTGGTAAGAAGAAGGGCGGGAGTGTATGCCTTATGATTAAGTCGTGGTGTGATCATAACAACATACAGGAACTCCAATCCTTTTGTTCACCTGACCTAGAATTCCTTACAATCAAATGCCGACCGCATTATCTACTGAGAGAATTCTCTTCGATTATAATCACAGCCGTGTATATCCCCCCAAGCAGACACCTCGACCGCCTTGAAAGAACTTCCTTGGACTCTATGTAAACTGGAAACCATATATCCTGAGGCTGCAATTATTGTAACTGGGGATTTTAACAAAGCTAGTCTGAAAACAAAACTCCCTACATTTTATCAGCATTTCGAATGCGTGACACGGGCTGGCAACATTCTGGATCATTGTTACTCTAACATCCGCGACGCATACAAAGCCCTCCATCGCCCTCCTTTCGTCAAATCTGATCATGACTCCATTTTGTTGCTCCAAGCCTATAGACAGAAACTAAAACAGGAAACGCCCGTGCTCAGGTCTGTTCAGCGCTGGTCCGACCAATCAGATGCCATGCTTCAAGATTGCTTCGATCACGTGGACTGGGATATGTTCCGGATAGCCTCAACATTAACGGTGACTATTAAAACCTTCCCCAACCAGAAACCATGGGTTGATGGCAGCATTCACGCAAAACGGAAAGCACGAACCACTGCTTTTAATCATGGCAAGGCAACCGGAAACATGACCGAATACAAACAGTGTAGCTATTCCCTTCGCAAGGCAATCAAACAAGCTAAGCGTCAGTATAGAGACAAAGTAGAGTCGCAATTCAACGTCTCAGAAACGAGACGTATGTGGCAGGGTCTACAGTCAATCACGGATTACAAAAAGAAAACAAGCCCCATCACGGACACCGACGTCTTGCTCACAGACAAATTAAACAACTTCTTTGCTCGCTTTGAGGACAATACAGTGCCACTGACACGGCCTGCTACCAAAACCTGTGGGTTCTCCTTCACCGCAGCCAATGTGAGTAAAACCTTTAAACATGTTAACCCTCGCAAGACTGCCGGCCCAGATGGCTTCCCTAGCCGTGTCCTCAGAGCATGCGCAGACCAGCTGGCTGGTGTGTTCATGGACGTATTCAATCAATCCCTATCCCAGTCTGCTGTTCCCACATGCTTCAAGAGTGCCACCATTGTTCCTGTTCCCAGGAAAGCTAAGGTAACTGAGCTAAGCGACTATCGCCCCATAGCACTCACTTCAATTATCATGAAGTGCTTTGAGAGACTACATACTACCTCATTCAGCCCGACTAACCGGTGCCTGTATGTAGCCTCGCTACTGTTATTTTTCACTGTCTTTTTACCCTTGTTTTATTTCTTTACATACCTGTTGTTCACCTAATACCTTTTTTGCACTGTTGGTTAGAGCCTGTTAGTAAGCATTTCAATGTATTTGGCGCAAGTGACAAATAAACTGATTTGATTTGATTAGTCAAGGATCATATCACCTCCACCCTACCTGACACCATAGACCCACTCCAGTTTGCTTACTGCCCCAATAGGTCGACAGACGACACAATCGCAATCACACTGCACACTGCCCTAACCCATCTGGATAAGAGGAATACCTATGTAAGAATGCTGTTCAACGACTAGAGCTCAGCATTTAACGCCATAGTACCCTGGGTCTCGACCGTTTAACGCCATAGACCTTGGGTCTCGACCCCGCCCTGTGTAACTGGGTCCTGGACTTTCTGATGCTACGCCCCCCAGGTGGTGAGGGTAGGAAACAACATCTCCACCCCGCTGAGATTCAACACTGGGGCCCCACAAGGGTGTGTTCTCAGACCTCTCCTGTACTCCCTGTTCACCCATGACTGCGTGGCCATGCACGCTTCCAACTCAATCATCAAGTTGCAGACGACACTACAGTGGTAGGCTTTATTAACAACAACAACGAGACGGCCTACAGGGAGGAGGTGAGGGCCCTCGGAGTGTGGTGTAAGGAAAATAACTCACATTCCACGTCAACAAAACAAAGGAGATAATCGTGGACTTCAGGAAACTGCAGAGGGAGCACCCCCCTATCCACATCGACGGGACAGTAGTGGAGAAGGTGGAAAGTTTAAACTCGGCGTATACATCATGGACAAACTGAAATGGTTCACCCAGACAGCGTGATGAAGAATGCGCAACAGCGCCTCTTCAAACTCATGAGAATGAAGAAATTTGGCTTGCCACAGAAACAATCACAAACTTTTACAGATGCACAATCAAGAGCATCCTGTCGGACTGTATCACCGCCTGGCACTGTTATGGTGAGTGAATGAGGACCCAAAAGCGAACTAACTTAAACAGAGCTTCTTTAATAACAAAACATAGGTAGGCTCAGATAGACCGGCAGATTCCGACAGGACAGGACAAGGTTACAGCAAACATGACGATAGTCTGGCTCAGGCATGAAACACAAACAAACAAGAATCCGACAAGGACAGGAGCAGAAACAGAGGGAGATATAGGGACCTAATCAGAGGGAAAAAGGGAACAGGTGAGGAACGGGGTGAATGGGTAGTTAGGAGGAGACAGGGAACAGCTGGGGGAAAGAAGGGGAGAAAAGGTAACCTGACACGACCAGCAGAGGGAGACAGGGTGAAGGGAAAGGACAGAGACAAGACAACATGACAGTACCCCCCCACTCACCGAGCGCCTCCTGGCGCACTCGAGGAGGAAACCTGGCGGCAACGGAGGAAATCCTCGATCAGCGCACGGTCCAGCACGTCCCGAGAGGGAACCCAACTCCTCTCCTCAGGACCGTACCCCTCCCAATCGACAAGGTACTGGTGACCACGACCCCGAGGACGCATGTCCAAAATCCTGCGGACCCTGTAGATGGGTGCGCCCTCGACAAGGATGGGGGGGGGGGGGGGGGAAGACGAGCGGGGGCGCGAAGAACGGGCTTAATGCAGGAGACGTGGAAGACCGGGTGGACGCGACGAAGGTATCGCGGAAGAAGAAGTCGAACTGCGACAGGATTAATGACCCGAGAAATACGGAACGGACCAATGAACCGCGGGGTCAACTTGCGAGAAGCCGTCTTAAGGGGAAGGTTCTGAGTGGAGAGCCAAACTCTCTGACCGCGACAATATCTAGGACTCTTAGTTCTACGCTTATTAGCAGCCCTCACAGTCTGCGTCCTATAACGGCAAAGTGCAGACCTGACCCTCTTCCAGGTGCGCTCGCAACGTTGGACAAAAGCCTGAGCGGAGGGGACGCTGGACTCGGCGAACTGAGATGAGAACAGCGGAGGCTGGTACCCGAGGCTACTCTGAAAAGGAGATAGCCCGGTCGCAGACGAAGGAAGCGAGTTGTGGGCGTATTCTGCCCAGGGGAGCTGTTCTGACCAAGACGCAGGGTTGCGAAAAGAAAGACTGCGTAAGATGCGACCAATAGTCTGATTGGCCCGTTCTGCTTGACCGTTAGACTGGGGGTGAAAGCCGGAAGAGAGACTGACGGAAGCCCCAATCAAACGGCAAAACTCCCTCCAAAATTGAGACGTGAATTGCGGACCTCTGTCCGAAACGACGTCTGACGGAAGGCCATGAATTCTGAAAACATTCTCGATGATGATTTGTGCCGTCTCTTTAGCAGAAGGAAGCTTAGCAAGGGGAATGAAATGGGCCGCCTTAGAGAACCTATCGACAACCGTAAGAATAACAGTCTTCCCCGCTGACGAAGGCAGTCCGGTGACAAAATCTAAGGCGATGTGAGACCACGGTCGAGAGGGAATAGGAAGCGGCCTGAGACGGCCGGCAGGAGGAGAGTTACCGGACTTAGTCTGCGCGCAGACCGAACAAGCAGCCACGAAACGACGCGTGTCATGCTCCCGGGTGGGCCACCAAAAACGCTGGCGAATGGAAGCAAGCGTACCCCGAACGCCAGGGTGGCCGGCTAACTTGGCAGAGTGAGCCCACTGAAGAACGGCCAGACGAGTAGGAACGGGAACGAAAAGAAGGTTCCTAGGACAAGCGCGCGGCGACGGAGTGTGAGTGAGCGCTTGTTTTACCTGCCTCTCAATTCCCCAGACAGTCAACCCGACAACACGCCCCTCAGGGAGAATCCCCTCGGGGTCAGTGGAGGCTACTGAAGAACTGAAGAGACGAGACAAAGCATCAGGCTTGGTGTTCTTAGAGCCCGGACGATAAGAAATCACGAACTCGAAACGAGCGAAAAACAGCGCCCAACGCGCCTGACGCGCATTAAGTCGTTTGGCAGAACGGATGTACTCAAGGTTCCTATGGTCAGTCCAAACGACAAAAGGAACGGTCGCCCCCTCCAACCACTGTCGCCATTCGCCTAGGGCTAACCGGATGGCGAGCAGTTCGCGGTTACCCACATCATAGTTACGTTCCGACGGCGACAGGCGATGAGAAAAATACGCGCATGGGTGGACCTTGTCGTCAGAGAGGGAGCGCTGAGAAAGAATGGCTCCCACGCCCACCTCTGACGCGTCAACCTCGACAACGAACTGTCTAGAGACGTCAGGTGTAACAAGGATAGGAGCGGATGTAAAACGATTCTTGAGGAGATCAAAAGCTCCCTGGGCGGAAACGGACCACTTAAAGCACGTCTTGACAGAAGTAAGGGCTGTGAGAGGAGCGGCCACCTGACCGAAATTACGGATGAAACGACGATAGAAGTTCGCGAAGCCGAGAAAGCGCTGCAGCTCGACGCGTGACTTAGGGACGGGCCAATCAATGACAGCTTGGACTTTAGCGGGATCCATCTTAATGCCTTCAGCGGAAATAACAGAACCGAGAAATGTGACGGAGGAGGCATGAAAAGTGCACTTCTCAGCCTTCACAAAAAGACAATTCTCTAAAAGGCGCTGGAGGACACGTCGAACGTGCTGAACATGAATCTGGAGTGACGGTGAAAAAATCAGGATATCGTCAAGGTAAACGAAAACAAAGATGTTCAGCATGTCTCTCAGGACATCATTGACTAATGCCTGAAAGACAGCTGGAGCGTTAGCGAGGCCGAAAGGAAGAACCCGGTATTCAAAGTGCCCTAACGGAGTGTTAAACGCCGTCTTCCACTCGTCCCCCTCCCTGATGCGCACGAGATGGTAAGCGTTACGAAGGTCCAACTTAGTGAAAAACCTGGCTCCCTGCAGGATCTCGAAGGCTGAAGACATAAGAGGAAGCGGATAACGATTCTTAACTGTTATGTCATTCAGCCCTCGATAATCTATGCAGGGGCGCAGAGACCCGTCCTTCTTCTTGACAAAAAAAAACCCCGCTCCGGCGGGAGAGGAGGAGGGGACTATGGTACCGGCGTCAAGAGCTACAGACAAATAATCCTCGAGAGCCTTACGTTCGGGAGCCGACAGAGAGTATAGTCTACCCCGGGGGGGAGTGGTTCCCGGAAGGAGATCAATACTACAATCATACGACCGGTGTGGAGGAAGAGAGGTGGCCCTGGACCGACTGAACACCGTGCGCAGATCGTGATATTCCTCCGGCACCCCTGTCAAATCACCAGGCTCCTCCTGTGAAGAAGAGACAGAGGAAACAGGAGGGATAGCAGACATTAAACATTTCACATGACAAGAGACGTTCCAGGAGAGGATAGAATTACTAGACCAATTAATGGAAGGATTATGACAAACTAGCCAGGGATGGCCCAAAACAACAGGTGTAAAAGGTGAACGAAAAATCAAAAAAGAAATGGTTTCGCTATGATTACCAGAAACAGTGAGGGTTAAAGGTAGCGTCTCACGCTGAATCCTGGGGAGAGGACTACCATCCAGGGCGAACAAGGCCGTGGACTCCCTTAACTGTCTGAGAGGAATGTCATGTTCCCGAGCCCAGGTCTCGTCCATAAAACAGCCCTCCGCCCCAGAGTCTATTAAGGCACTGCAGGAAGCTGACGAACCGGTCCAGCGTAGATGGACCGACAAGGTAGTGCAGGATCTTGAAGGAGAGACAGGAGTAGTAGCGCTCACCAGTAGCCCTCCGCTTACTGATGAGCTCTGGCTTTTACTGGACATGAAGTGACAAAATGACCAGCAGAACCGCAATAGAGACAGAGGCGGTTGGTGATTCTCCGTTCCCTCTCCTTAGTCGAGATGCGGATACCTCCCAGCTGCATAGGCTCAGCTCCCGAGCCGGCAGAGGAAGATGGTAGTGATGCGGAGAGGGGGGCAACGGAGAACGCGAGCTCCTTTCCACGAGCTCGGTGACGCAGATCAACCCGTCGCTCAATGCGAATAGCGAGTTCAATCAGGGAATCCACGCTGGAAGGGACCTCCCGGGAGAGAATCTCATCCTTTACCTCTGCGCGGAGACCCTCCAGAAAACGAGCGAGCAAAGCCGGCTCGTTCCAGCCACTGGAGGCAGCAAGAGTGCGAAACTCAATAGAGTAGTCTGTTATGGATCGATTACCTTGACATAGGGAAGACAGGGCCCTGGAAGCCTCCTCCCCAAAAACAGATCGATCAAAAACCCGTATCATCTCCTCCTTAAAGTCCTGATACTGGTTAGTACACTCAGCCCTTGCCTCCCAGATTGCCGTGCCCCACTCACGAGCCCGTCCAATAAGGAGAGATATGACGTAGGCGACACGAGCAGTGCTCCTGGAGTAAGTGTTGGGCTGGAGAGAAAACACAATATCACACTGGGTGAGGAACGAGCGGCATTCAGTGGGCTCCCCAGAGTAACACGGCGGGTTATTGATTCTGGGCTCCGGAGATTCGAAAGCCCTGGAAGTGGCCGGTGGATCGAGGCGGAGATGGTGAACCTGTTCTGTGAGGTTGGAGACTTGGGTGGCCAGGGTCTCAACGGCTGAGTGGAGAGGATCCGAAGTCGCTGGGTCCATTCTTGGTCGGATTCTTCTGTTATGGTGAGTGAATGAGGACCCAAAAGCGAACTAACTTAAACAGAGCTTCTTTAATAACAAAACATAGGTAGGCTCAGATAGACCGGCAGATTCCGACAGGACAGGACAAGGTTACAGCAAACATGACGATAGTCTGGCTCAGGCATGAAACACAAACAAACAAGAATCCGACAAGGACAGGGGCAGAAACAGAGGGAGATATAGGGACCTAATCAGAGGGAAAAAGGGAACAGGTGAGGAACGGGGTGAATGGGTAGTTAGGAGGAGACAGGGAACAGCTGGGGGAAAGAAGGGGAGAAAAGGTAACCTGACACGACCAGCAGAGGGAGACAGGGTGAAGGGAAAGGACAGAGACAAGACAACATGACAGGCACGGCTACTGCTTCACCCACAACTGAAAGGCTCTCCAGAGGATAGTGAGGTCTGCGCAACGCATCACCGGAGGCAAACTACCTGCCCTCCAGGACACCTACAGCACCCGATGTCACAGGAAGGCCAAAAGGATCATCAAGGACAACATCACCCGAGCCAATGCCTGTTCATCCCGCTATCATCCAGAAGGCGAGGTCAGTACAGGTGCATCAAAACTGGGACCGAGAGACTGAAAAACAGCTTCTATCTTAAGGCCTTCAGACTGTTAAACAGCCATCACTAACATTGAGTGGCTGCTGGCAACATACTGACTCAAATCTCTAGCCACTTTAATAATTAAAAATTGGATGTAATAAACGTATCACTAGTCACTTTAAACAATGCCACTTTATATAATGTTTACATACCCTACGTGTTACGGTGCGTGAATGAGGACCCAAAAGCGAACTAACGTAAACAGGGCTTCTTTAATAACAAAACATACGTAGGCTCAGATGGACCGGCAGATTCCGACAGGACAGGACAAGGTTGCAGCAAACATGACGATAGTCTGGTTCAGGCATGAATAACACAAACAAGAATCCGACAAAGACAGAAACAAAAACAGAGAGAGATATAGAGGACTAATCAGAGGGAAAAAGGGAACAGGTGGGAAAAGGGGTGACGAGGTAGTTAGGAGGAGACAAGGAACAGCTGGGGGAAAGAGGGGGAGAAAAGGTAACCTAATAACGACCAGCAGAGGGAGACAGGGTGAAGGGAAAGGACAGAAACAAGACACAACATGACAATACATGACAGTACCCCCCCACTCACCGAGCGCCTCCTGGCGCACTCGAGGAGGAAACCTGGCGGCAACGGAGGAAATCATCGATCAGCGCACGGTCCAGCACGTCCCGAGAGGGAACCCAACTCCTCTCCTCAGGACCGTACCCCTCCCAATCTACTAGGTACTGATGACCACGGCCCCGAGGACGCATGTCCAAAATCCTACGGACCCTGTAGATGGGTGCGCCCTCGACAAGGATGGGGGGGGGGGGGGGGGGGGGGGAAGACGAGCGGGGGCGCGAAGAACGGGCTTGACACAGGAGACATGGAAGACCGGGTGGACGCGACGAAGATATCGCGGAAGAAGAAGTCGAACTGCGACAGGATTAATGATCTGAGCAATACGGAACGGACCAATGAACCGCGGGGTCAACTTGCGAGAAGCGGTCTTAAGGGGAAGGTTCTGAGTGGAGAGCCAAACTCTCTGACCGCGACAATATCTAGGACTCTTAGTTCTACGCTTATTAGCAGCCCTCACAGTCTGCGCCCTATAACGGCAAAGTGCAGACCTGACCCTCTTCCAGGTGCGCTCGCAACGTTGGACAAAAGCCTGAGCGGAGGGGACGCTGGACTCGGCGAACTGAGATGAGAACAGCGGAGGCTGGTACCCGAGGCTACTCTGAAAAGGAGATAGCCCGGTCGCAGACGAAGGAAGCGAGTTGTGGGCGTATTCTGCCCAGGGGAGCTGTTCTGACCAAGACGCAGGGTTGCGAAAAGAAAGACTGCGTAAGATGCGACCAATAGTCTGATTGGCCCGTTCTGCTTGACCGTTAGACTGGGGGTGAAAGCCGGAAGAGAGACTGACGGAAGCCCCAATCAAACGGCAAAACTCCCTCCAAAATTGAGACGTGAATTGCGGACCTCTGTCCGAAACGACGTCTGACGGAAGGCCATGAATTCTGAAAACATTCTCGATGATGATTTGTGCCGTCTCTTTAGCAGAAGGAAGCTTAGCAAGGGGAATAAAATGAGCCGCCTTAGAGAACCTGTCGACAACCGTAAGAATAACAGTCTTCCCCGCTGACGAAGGCAGTCCGGTGACAAAATCTAAGGCGATGTGAGACCACGGTCGAGAGGGAATGGGAAGCGGCCTGAGACGGCCGGCAGGAGGGGAGTTACCGGACTTAGTCTGCGCGCAGACCGAACAAGCAGCCACGAAGCGACGCGTGTCATGCTCCCGGGTGGGCCACCAAAAACGCTGGCGAATGGAAGCAAGCGTACCCCGGACGCCAGGATGGCCGGCTAACTTGGCAGAGTGAGCCCACTGAAGAACGGCCAGACGAGTAGGAACGGGAACGAAAAGAAGGTTCCTAGGACAAGCGCGCGGCGACGGAGTTTGAGTGAGTGCTTGCTTTACCTGCCTCTCAATTCCCCAGACAGTCAACCCGACAACACGCCCCTCAGGGAGAATCCCCTCGGGGTCAGTGGAGGCTACTGAAGAACTGAAGAGACGAGATAAAGCATCAGGCTTGGTGTTCTTAGAGCCCGGACGATAAGAAATCACGAACTCGAAACGAGCGAAAAACAGCGCCCAGCGCGCCTGACGCGCATTAAGTCGTTTGGCAGAACGGATGTACTCAAGGTTCCTATGGTCAGTCCAAACGACAAAAGGAACGGTCGCCCCCTCCAACCACTGTCGCCATTCGCCTAGGGCTAAGCGGATGGCGAGCAGTTCGCGGTTTCCCACATCATAGTTACGTTCCGACGGCGACAGGCGATGAGAAAAATACGCGCAAGGGTGGACCTTGTCGTCAGAGAGGGAGCGCTGAGAAAGAATGGCTCCCACGCCCACCTCTGACGCGTCAACCTCGACAACGAACTGTCTAGTGACGTCAGGTGTAACAAGGATAGGTGCGGATGTAAAACGATTCTTGAGGAGATCAAAAGCTCCCTGGGCGGAAACGGACCACTTAAAGCACGTCTTGACAGAAGTAAGGGCTGTGAGAGGAGCTGCCACCTGACCGAAATTACGGATGAAACGACGATAGAAGTTGGCGAAGCCGAGAAAGCGCTGCAGCTCGACGCGTGACTTAGGGACGGGCCAATCAATGACAGCTTGGACCTTAGCGGGATCCATCTTGATGCCTTCAGCGGAAATAACAGAACCGAGAAATGTGACGGAAGAGGCATGAAAAGAGCACTTCTCAGCCTTCACAAAAAGACAATTCTCTAAAAGGCGCTGGAGGACACGTCGAACGTGCTGAACATGAATCTGGAGTGACGGTGAAAAAATCAGGATATCGTCAAGGTAAACGAAAACAAAGATGTTCAGCATGTCTCTCAGGACATCATTGACTAATGCCTGAAAGACAGCTGGAGCGTTAGCGAGGCCGAAAGGAAGAACCCGGTATTCAAAGTGCCCTAACGGAGTGTTAAACGCCGTCTTCCACTCGTCCCCCTCCCTGATGCGCACGAGATGGTAAGCGTTACGAAGGTCCAACTTAGTGAAAAACCTGGCTCCCTGCAGGATCTCGAAGGCTGAAGACATAAGAGGAAGCGGATAACGATTCTTCACTGTTATGTCATTCAGCCATCGATAATCTATGCAGGGGCGCAGGGACCCGTCCTTCTTCTTAACAAAAAAAAACCCCGCTCCGGCGGGAGAGGAGGAGGGGACTATGGTACCGGCGGCAAGAGCTACAGACAAATAATCTTCGAGAGCCTTACATTCGGGAGCCGACAGAGAGTATAGTCTACCCCGGGGGGGAGTGGTTCCCGGAAGGAGATCAATACTACAATCATACGACCGGTGTGGAGGAAGAGAGGTGGCCCTGGACCGACTGAACACCGTGCGCAGATCGTGATATTCCTCCGGCACCCCTGTCAAATCACCAGGCTCCTCCTGTGAAGAAGAGACAGAGGAAACAGGAGGGATAGCAGACATTAAACATTTCACATGACAAGAGACGTTCCAGGAGAGGATATAATTACTAGACCAATTAATGGAAGGATTATGACAAACTAACCAGGGATGGCCCAAAACAACAGGTGTAAAAGGTGAACGAAAAATTTAAAAATAAATGGTTTCGCTATGATTACCAGAAACAGTGAGGGTTAAAGGTAGCGTCTCACACTGAATCCTGGGGAGAGGACTACCATCCAGGGCGAACAAGGCCGTGGACTCCCTTAACTGTCTGAGAGGAATGTCATGTTCCCGAGCCCAGGTCTCGTCCATAAAACAGCCCTCCGCCCCAGAGTCTATCAAGGCACTGCAGGAAGCTGACGAACCGGTCCAGCGTAGATGGACCGACAAGGTAGTGCAGGATCTTGAAGGAGAGACAGGAGTAGTAGCGCTCACCAGTAGCCCTCCGCTTACTGATGAGCTCTGGCTTTTACTGGACATGAAGTGACAAAATGACCAGCAAAACCGCAATAGAGACAGAGGCGGTTGGTGATTCTCCGTTCCCTCTCCTTAGTCGAGATGCGGATACCTCCCAGCTGCATAGGCTCAGCACCCAAGCCGGCAGAGGAAGATGGTAGTGATGCGGAGAGGGGGGCAACGGAGAACACGAGCTCCTTTCCACGAGCTCGGTGACGAAGATCAACCCGTCGCTCAATGCGAATAGCGAGTTCAATCAAGGAATCCACGCTGGAAGGAACCTCCCGGGAGAGAATCTCATCCTTTACCTCTGCGCGGAGACCCTCCAGAAAACGAGCGAGCAAAGCCGGCTCGTTCCAGCCACTGGAGGCAGCAAGAGTGCGAAACTCAATAGAGTAGTCTGTTATGGACCGATTACCTTGACATAGGGAAGACAGGACCCTGGAAGCCTCCTCCCCAAAAACAGATCGATCAAAAACCCGTATCATCTCCTCCTTAAAGTCCTGATACTGGTTAGTACACTCAGCCCTTGCCTCCCAGATTGCCGTGCCCCACTCACGAGCCCGTCCAGTAAGGAGAGATATGACGTAGGCGACACGAGCAGTGCTCCTGGAGTAAGTGTTGGGCTGGAGAGAAAACACAAATCACACTGGGTGAGGAACGAGCGGCATTCAGTGGGCTCCCCAGAGTAACACGGCGGGTTATTGATTCTGGGCTCCGGAGATTCGATAGCCCTGGAAGTGACCGGTGGATCGAGGCGGAGATGGTGAACCTGTTCTGTGAGGTTGGAGACTTGGGTGGCCAGGGTCTCAACGGCATGTCGAGCAGCAGACAATTCCTGCTCGTGTCTGCCTAGCATCGCTCCCTGGATCTCGATGGCTGAGTGGAGAGGATCCGAAGTCGCTGGGTCCATTCTTGGTCGGATTCTTCTGTTACGGTGCGTGAATGAGGACCCAAAAGCGAACTAACGTAAACAGGGCTTCTTTAATAACAAAACATACGTAGGCTCAGATGGACCGGCAGATTCCGACAGGACAGGACAAGGTTGCAGCAAACATGACGATAGTCTGGTTCAGGCATGAATAACACAAACAAGAATCCGACAAAGACAGAAACAAAAACAGAGAGAGATATAGAGGACTAATCAGAGGGAAAAAGGGAACAGGTGGGAAAAGGGGTGACGAGGTAGTTAGGAGGAGACAAGGAACAGCTGGGGGAAAGAGGGGGAGAAAAGGTAACCTAATAACGACCAGCAGAGGGAGACAGGGTGAAGGGAAAGGACAGAAACAAGACACAACATGACAATACATGACACTACGTTACTCATCTCATATGTACTGTACTCTATACCATCTACTGCATCTTGCCTATGCTGCTCGGCCATCACTCATCCATATATTTATGTGTACATATTCTTATTCATTCCTTTACACTTGGGTGAATAAGGTATTCGTTGTGAAATTGTTAGATTGTTAGATTACTTGTTAGATATTACTGCACAGTCGTAACTAGAAGCACAAGCATTTCGCTACACTCGCATTAACATCTGCTAACCATGTGTATGTGAACAAGACGATTTGATTTGATTTGTTAGTCGCTAACTGGGCCCAGATGTGTTCCATGTCAAACAACGGCAGCCACGGCCATGACGTTTGATCAGTGGAAAGAGAGTGGCAGGCCAATGTTGGGCCCAGGGACGGCCATGGGGCTCCTGTGAAAACAAACTCATTGCGGGAAGACCTGGCAACCCAGTAATGGACTGAATGACCTTTACCAATGTCTGTCTGAGTGCTATGTAAGCCTACTTATTTTACTTTGGGGAGTCAAATTCATGTACAGGAGACGTCTTATCAATCCATCCTACTCTCACTCACATATTTATGGACCCCCAGAGGTTCTGTTCTGGCTTACACTATGGTAACACTGCCATTCATCAACATATAAAACCAACTCTCCCTCCCTCCCTTGCAATGAAACCTATGAAACCTATTTGGCTGGAGTTGTGACTCCCAGTTGACGCATTGTGTAAAATTTCCATATCCCTCTGTTTCTGAGATTCTCTTCCTACGGTGTGGATGTGTCATGGAATCAGAGATGGTGTCAAAGATGTGGTCACTGGGAAAGAGATGTGGTTACTGGATAAAGAAGAGGCCATCTATCATCGCCATGACGATATCCTTGCCCCTGCCTCTTCTCCGAAGGTTCCACGTGGGTGGTGGGGCAGGGGGGGAGTTGGACCATTATTATATATATATTTTTTTATGTTAGAACTTTTGGAAGAGTGCCAAACCTCTATTGTTTCAGGCATATACTATATGCTTTTGTTTTATTAAGTGTATGTTATGCTATATTTTCCAGGTTAGGAGGGTCAGCTTAGCATATACAGTGAGCTCTAAAAGTACTGGGACAGTACAACGTATTGTCGTCAATAAAGAAAGATCACTTTGGTGATATTCTTAACTAGTCTTGATCTAGAAATATGTTTTGATTCTATTTTGTCATAACCTACCCTTGAGCTGAGAGAGTGGACTTCCAAAGATGCCCCTGCTGACACATTCTCCGTTCTCTCATTTTGAATAACAGGGTCGAGGTCTAGTTCACGGGGTATGTGAGACGAAAGTGACAGAGTGTAGATGGCCATGCCTCCAGTCTCCCCTCCTGCAGAAAGTAACATAAGCCTTTGGAGGAACCCCTTCACCCCACTCGAACTTAAACTGGCTACTGACACATGAGTCAGAACAATAACAAACCCCTACTCACTTCATTACTTCTCCCGAGATAAAGAGGAGAAGTGCTCAAAGTTGGTTAGACATAATAAGGCGCTGATGCCTGTTGAATGACTGACCTGGCAGGTGATTTAGATGGGCTTTCAGATTACTTAGAACATGGAGTTACCTGATAGCCTTTGAATAACATACTGTATATTGAATAACACATGTATTTAGGCCTTGGAGAGAAGTGGGCATAATGGAGGATAGTATGGGGGTGACACACTTGTTGAATGGTGGTCATGGAGGGGGAGTTAAACACAATGAAATCCTCGGCTAGCATTACGTGCATGCGTGCCCATGCGTCTCCATGCGTGTGAAGTGGGACCGATGCTTTACCTACCTAATGCTCCTCATCTGTGACCTTGACCATCATCCAACAACAACATCCGTCTATACTTTGATTATCTCACTTGAGAATTACAGGTGTTGTCTTAGCTGCACGCACATTTACATAACCTCATTCCCATTCACACACACAGTTATGCTTTAATTGCTTGAATGCACTGAAGGTCATCATCCTCTCAGTTAATTTCAAGCCTCTAAGAGAGGCCGATTGCTTCCTTGCCAAGCTATGCACAGCGTTCCGTCACAGCTTGTTAGCAGTGAAAATGCAGGGTTCCTTAAAGGATTCTTCGGCTGTCCCCATAGGAGAACCCTCTTTGGTTCCAAGTAGAACCCTTTTTGGTTTCAGGTTGAACCCGTTTGGGTTCCATGTAGAACCCTCTGTGAAAGGGTTCAACATGGAACCAAAAGGGCTCTACCTGGAACCAAAAAGGGATCTCCTAAACCCTTTTAGGTTCTAGATAGCAACTTGTTTTCTAAGAGTGTGGTATAGATTTGTGAAACCACTCTGTGTTATTTTTCTTGTTTGATTCTGTTTCTGTTCCCCGCCTGGAAAAATGTCTCCTGATCCATTATCAAGTATGAGTCACTCCCTATAGAGAATAAGAGACCAACTATACTGCCTTTTCAGTGCCCGCTTTACAGTGATGGAGAACTCATTCACACTCATTGACTTCATGTATGATTCCAGGCATTGTTTCAGAACATCAAGCATGAGGTAAAGAGGTTTGGTTGTCCAAAAAGAGATGTCTGAAGCAGTCGTTTGGATCACACACCATCCAAAAACGCCTCCCTGAAGATTCAATTCATCAATCTCACTAAGTTCTAATTGTTTGTTTTCGGGAAGATGGATTGAAGCAATATGGTGCACAAGATATGTTGCCACGCCAAAAACTCTTGCAAAGTCTCATAGAAATTGGAACAATAATATATACAATTTGGTGTACTTTGCAGTCTTTTAAAGAACTCACACCAAATGTTGTATCCAAGGAATTCTCTAATGGCCGTGCATTGTTTTGTGATCTATGAGATTGTTGCCTAAGATAATTGCTTCATTATGTTGCCTGCTGTATACAGAACTATGTGTATGACAATCTTGACATTGCTGAGAAACAGCCTTCGGTTGACTGCAGAAGTCATGAAGTATAGACCCTTTTATTTTTTTTTTATTTTTTTTTTATTTTTTTAATTTTACCCCTTTTTCTCCCCAATTTCGTAGTATCCAATTGTGTAGTAGCTACTATCTTGTCTCATCGCTACAACTCCCGTACGGGCTCGGGAGAGACGAAGGTTGAAAGTCATGCGTCCTCCGATACACAACCAACCAAGCCGCTGCTTCTTTAACACAGCGCACATCCAACCCGGAAGCCAGCCGGAGGAAACACCGTGCACCTGGCCACCTTGGCTAGCGTACACTGCGCCCAGCCCGCCACAGGAGTCGCTGGTGCGCGATGAGACAAGGACACCCCTACCGACCAAGCCCTCCCTAACCCGGGCGACGCTAGGCCAATTGTGCGTCGCCCCACGGACCTCCCGGTCGCGGCCGGTTACGACAGAGCCTGGGCGCGAATCCAGGACTCTGATGGCACAGCTGGCGCTGCAGTACAGCGCCCTTAACCACTGCGCCACCCGGGAGGCCCTTACCCTATGGACATGTTAGTAAGATTATACAAATTCAGCTGAAGGGTCATTCATTCAAAATGGCATTGAAGAACGTGTTACTCTCTTTTCAGAGTAATTTATGACTTCTGTTTTGAATCATTGTCCATTTACATTATTTCTGCATTAAATGTTATGTTTGCTTACATGTTAAAACGGTCATTCAAATAAACTTTCTGATTGCAATGCAATCATGTTCACTTGTAAAGCTAACCAGAATAAACTGTTGTGCATGTACTGTGGGTGATATAGAAATCAAAACAGCATTATAAAAGAAAACAAAGTCAGAGTTTAGGTGCGGGGTTACAGCATTTTGAAATCAACATTCCTTCTGACCCTGCCTGCATGTAGGGATTGAAAAATAAATGTGTGTTTGGAACACTTTGAGAGAATAATTGTTTATTTTCATCATGAAAATATCCCGCAAATGTTTCGGTAACAACTTTAATCGTGTGGAGTAGAGGGAGGGGTTTGTGAGGAAAAGCAGTGAATATATTTTCCTAATGCCAGGGCAGGGGAATCTCTCAGTCTCTCCATGTTTACCAGTTCTGTTTTCCTTAGCCTTAGTGGTGGGATGGAAGCAGGGGCAGCTAAGGTATGTGTCAGCATCTGGGCATAACTTAATGCTTGGGCCAAGGTGCACTCTCCCTTGAAGAGTTCATGTCCACCCACTGACTGGAATGAATGGCAGCCAAACATCAGTTATCACAGAGTGGAACTTCAAAAAACACTGCTGCCCCCAGAGTCAGAGCTGGCTGTTAATCTGGCTGCCCATTCCGAGGTGTGTGTGTGTGTGTGTGTGTGTGTGTGTGTGTGTGTGTGTGTGCGCACATGTATGTATGTCTATGCCTGCGTGGGTGGGTACAGTGTGTGGGCATCGGACAAGGGTTCGCTTGGTCGTGGTTGAGCGTGGCCGTCCTCTCCCCTCCAGCAGGGCAGAGCCACAGGCAGCTGTGGAGGCAAAGCGAGGCCAGGATGAATGAACAGTATCTGGCTGCACTCCTCACTCCTCCCCTGACTCCCATTCCATTACGTCAAGAAGCCTCTCTCTCTATATATATATATGTACAGTATATATCTTTATCTCACTTTCTCTCTGACAGAGTAGCATAGCTTCAGTTAAATTGTATTTAAAAGTCCCTCTGACAACATAGGTTCTCCAGCAAAGAAATGGGTTGAAAGATCACCTGCCTGTGCAACCATAGCATTGAAATCTTGTTTAAAAGTTTTAGAACATGCTTGGCTTGCCTAGTTCAAAGTTCCATTGAGTAGAAATACATTTCCACTGTTTGGAACACATGAGCTATCAAATACTCAGATATAAAATAGCACTTCTGCAGCATTCTGCTGCAGCCAACTTCTCTCCCTTCCCTTATTAAGAAAGATATATAGTGCATGCGGAAAGTATTCAGACCTCTTGACTTTTTCCACATTTTGTTATGTTAGAGCTTTATTCTAAAATGGATTTTAAAAATCCTACCCCCATTAATCTACGCACAATACCCCATAATGACAAAGCAAAAACTGTTTTTTTTTATAAATTTGTATTAAAAAAAACTCAAATATCACATATACATAAGTATTCAGACCCTTTACTCAGTACTTTGTTGAAGCACCTTTGGCAGTGATTACAACCTCGAGTCTTCTTGGCTATGACGCTACAAGCTTGGCACCCCTGTATTTAGGGAGTTTCTCCCATTCCTCTCTGCAGATCTTCTCAAGCTATGTCAGGTTGGATGGGGAGCATTGCTGCACATCTATGTTCAGGTCTCTCCAGTGATGTTCAATCGGGTTCAAGTCCGGGCCCTGGCTGGGCCACTCAAGGACATTCGTAGACTTGTCCTGAAGCCACTTCTGTGCTGTCTTAGCTGTGGGCTTAGGGTCATTGTCTTGTTGGAAGGGGACCCGTCACCCCAGTCTGAGGTCCTGAGTGCTCTGGAGCAGGTTTTCAACAAGGATCTCTCTGTACATTTGATCTTTGCCTCGATCCTGACTAGTCTCCCAGTCCCTGCCGCTAAAAAACATCCCCTACAACATGATGCTGCCACCACCATGCTTCACCGTAGAGATGGTGCCAGGTTTTCTCTAGATGAGACACTTGGCATTCAGGCCAAAGAGTTCAATCTTGGTTTCATCAGACCTGAGAATCTTGTTTCTCATGGTCAGTCTTTAGGTGCCTTTTGGCAAACTCCAAGCGGGCTGTCATGTGCCTTTTACTGAGGAGTGGCTTCCGTCTAGCCACTCTACCATAAAGGCCCAATTGTTGGAGTGCTGCAGATATGGTTGTCCTTCTGGAAGGTTCTCCCATCTCCACAGAGGAACTCTAGAGCTCTGTGAGAGTAACCATTGGGTTCTTGGTCACCTCCCTGACCAAGGCCCTTCTCCCCCGATTGCTCAGTTTGGCCCGGTGGCCAAATCATGTTCAATCAATTGATTTTACCACAGGTGGACTCCAATCAAGTTGTAGAAACACCTCAAGGATGATCAATGGAACCAGGGTGCACCTGAGCTCAACTTCAAGTCTCATAGCAAAGGGTCTGAATACTTAAGCAAATAAGGTATTTATCTTTTAAATGTGTTATTACATTTGCAAAAACTTCTGAAAACCTGTTTTCACTTTGTCATAATGGAATATTGTGTGTAGATTTCTGACGATTGTTTTATTTAATCTATTTTAGAATAAGGCTGTAACGTAACCATGTGTAAAAAGTGAAGTGGTCTGAATACTTTCCGAAGGCAGCCCGTGCAGAACAGAGTAACTATTGTCAGCATTATTTGTGACCCATGAATCACATCCTTTCTATTTAAATCCGCTGTCTGTTGAATTCAGTGAAACCAGCCTTTGCGTCAATGTAAACCACGCATTTCTCAACCGCCACAGGATCATTAACCAAGTTTCCCTCCAACCATTTTATGGTGGATGAATTACCTGACGCATGAAAGAAAGTCACGACCAGGCTAATGGGAACATGAAATGTTGGTGAAATTGAATATATTTCCACAGACAATTTGTTCGTTCAACCTGGTAAAATAAGCTTTAAAAAATGGTGGGATCTTTTTGTGTCTGAAAAGTGTTAGCTGTGCGAAATGGGGGGGGGGGGGGGGGGACGCTTTTATGATCAAATATAATAACCATCATATCGAAGTAAACTTGGAGACACGCAATAATATGTTGTGTGGTCCTTCCTCCCACTACGACTCAGGAAAGTATGGAGTTTATTAGACTACAAATTAAATAAGATTTGAGGAACTTCACAGGATGATGAAAGTACATGGTGATGAGCTTGATGCTCCTTTCCAATAAATATCGAGGGTCTTATTCTGGTGACATGATGATCGATGCTTGGCTGCCATTTTACAAATACAAATAATCTTTCTCTTATCTCTAATCATCTCATCATGTAGGCCTAAACTAGTCTATACCCGTACTGTGTATCTGTGAGCTGTTGGTTAGAGTGTGCGTGCCAAGACCAGAGTGTTATTTAATGCAACAGTTGTTAGACAAAACCATCGGTAGAGTTGAAAATACGATGGAAACCAATTAAACTTCCATTTTTTATTCGGTACATGGGAATTTAACCAAAAAAGTCATTTGTATGTGCACTTCATCATCACACACAGATTTTTATCTGCAACAAGTCAGTTTGATGGAAACATACTGTATCTGTGGTGGGAAAATACGCATATTGTTTTCATGCAAATGCTTGAATATTCACATGAAAATCTGTTTCCAATTGGATGGTAACCTAGCTAATGAGAGAAACAGATTTGTCTATTGGGGAAGGCTCCTGGCATGTCCCTAATCACATTTGGCTACCTCTTTATAGCGTATTAATTATGCCACATATTGCAGTCACAGCTACAGTGCTGAATCCTTTGATTGAAAACATGGGAGCTATGGTGCAACACTAGATGGTGTGCAAGATTTCTGAGGGCAGTTGGAATTACACACACACACACACACACACACACACACACACACACACACACTAGTTTCACTCCAAGCTACACCACCGTTCAAAATTTGGGCTCACTTAGAAATGTCCTTGTTTTTGAAAGAATAGCAAATTTTTTGTCCATTAAAATAACATCAAATTGATCAGAAATACATTGTAGATATTGTTAATGTTGTAAATGACTATTGTAGCTGGAAACGGCAGATTCTTTTAAATTGAATATCTACATAGGTGTACAGAGGCTCATTATGAACAACCATCACTCCTGTGTTCCAATGACACGTTGTGTTAGCTAATCCAAGATTATAATTTTAAAAGGCTAATTGATCATTAGAAAGCCATTTTTAGCCTGTAATCAAACCCAGAAATGCTCATGCTCCAGATACTCAACTAGTCTAAAGAAGGCCAGTTTTATTGCTTCTTTAATCAGTTTTCAGCTGTGCTAACATAATTGCAAAAGGATTTTCTAATGATCAATTAGCCTTCTGAAATGATAATCTTGGATTAGTTAACATAACGTGCCATTGGAACACAGGAGTGATGGTTGCTGATAAGGAGCCACTGTACGCCTATGTAGATATTCCATTAAAAAATCTGCCGTTTCCAGCTACAATAGTCATTTACAACATTAACAATGTCTACACGGTATTTATGATCAATTTGATGTTATTTAAATTAACATAAAATGTGCTTTTCTTTCAAAAACAAGGACATTTCTAAGTGACCCCAAAATGTTGAACTGTAGTGTATATCAGAACAGAAGTCATGCAGTCAGAAAAGTAGCTCTCCTCTTCGTTGGAGAGCCTGTTCATCTTCTAAATTGGTTTTGATAACAGATTTGGGCCTCCCGTTATTGAAGTGGAGGAGTTATCTTGAGGTCTACTTGCTTTACCACCTGCTGTATGGGAGATGTTTCCAAGTCCTGGCTGGGGTCTGTGTGGTGTTGTATATTTCACCACAGAACGCTTTCAGGCAGACCCTGTTTACCTCCAGAATACACAATAATACACTTTTATTTACAGGTCTACATACAAATCCCAGTGTCACCGTCTCTAATACTGCGGTTAGATTTAGTTTATCTGACAACTTTTTTAGGTTAACCCATTGTATCAAACAGCTACCCATTCAAACTTTTAAGTTCCAAGCAGCCATTTCTAACAGATAGGTTTTGTTCTCCTATGCCTCTTGATGTCAGTGAAGGCTACTGTATATTGTCCCAGACTCTCACAGTGGTCCATAGAGAGATGAGGGTGTTGTGTCAGTGTGTCCTGTCTGACTCATATAGGCCTTGGATTTCCACGTTAATCTGCAGCAGCAGTTTTACTGCCCCACAGCGCCTCTCTCTCTGTCTCTCTCTCTCTCTCTTTCTCACTCGCTCTCTCACTGTCTCTCTCTCTCTCTCTTTCTCACTCTCTCTCTCTCTCTCTCTCTCTCTCTCTCTCTCTCTCTCTCTCTCTCTCTCAATTCAATTCAATTCAATTCAATTCAATTCAATTCAAGGGCTTTATTGACATGGGAAACCTGTGTTAACATTGCCAAAGCAAGTGAGGTAGATAATATATAAAGTGAATATATAAAGTGAAATAAACAATAAAAATTAACAGTAAACATTACACATACAGAAGTTTCAAAACAATAAAGACATTACAAATGTCATATTATATATATATACAGTGTTTTAATAATGTACAAATGGTTAAAGGACACAAGTTAAAATAAATAAGCATAAATATTGGTTGTATTTACAATGGTGTTTGTTCTTCACTGGTTGCCCTTTTCTCGTGGCAACAGGTCACAAATCTTGCTGCTGTGATGGCACACTGGAATTTCACCCAGTAGATATGGGAGTTTATCAAAATTGGATTTGTTTTCGAATTCTTTGTGGATCTGTGTAATCTGAGGGAAATATGTCTCTCTAATATGGTCATACATTGGGCAGGAGGTTAAGAAGTACAGCTCAGTTTCCACCTCATTTTGTGGGCAGTGAGCACATAGCCTGTCTTCTCTTGAGAGCCATGTCTGCCTACGGCGGCCTTTCTCAATAGCAAGGCTATGCTCACTGAGTCTATACATAGTCAAAGCGCTCCTTCATTTTGGGTCAGTCACAGTGGTCAGGTATTCTGCCGCTGTGTACTCTCTGTGTAGGGCCAAATAGCATTCTAGTTTGCTCTGTTTTTTTGTTAATTCTTTCCAATGTGTCAAGTAATTATCTTTTTGTTTTCTCATGATTTGGTTGGGTCTAATTGTGCTGCTGTCCTGGGGCTCTGTAGGGTGTGTTTGTGTTTGTGAACAGAGCCCCAGGACCAGCTTGCTTAGGGGACTCTTCTCCAGGTTCATCTCTCTGTAGGTGATGGCTTTGTTATGGAAGGTTTGGGAATCGCTTCCTTTTAGGTGGTTATAGAATTTAACGGCTCTTTTCTGGATTTTGATAATTAGTGGGTATCGGCCTAATTCTGCTCTGCATGCATTATTTGGTGTTCTACGTTGTACACGGAGGATATTTTTGCAGAATTCTGCGTGCAGAGTCTCAATTTGGTGTTTGTCCCATTTTGTGAAGTCTTGGTTGGTGAGCGGACCCCAGACCTCACAACCATAAAGGGCAATGGGCTCTATGACTGATTCTCTCTCTTTCTCTCTCTCTACCTCTCTCTCTCTGACTCGCTCTGTCTCTCACTATCAACACGTTCTCTCAGACACTGTTTGTTTCCCTCCATTAACATACAGGCTACCATGGCGATCCCCTAAACTTGGCTTTGTGTGAACTCCCTTTCTCCCTCTCAAAGTCTGTGTGTGTGTTTTGAGATGAACGGCAACTGTTTTCTTTTGGTTATTCCTGCTATGACATGATATTGGATGTGATTACGGTGCTGTAATTTGTTAACTGTGACCAAACATTTTTTGTTGTGGGACGGATCAAGGCGTTGTTTTCCTCTGAAATCATAGGATGGGGCGATGATGCTAATTAGCACGAGATGAAGTATTTAGTGAAACCCGAGATGTGAGGACTTTGTTTCCCATAACTTTTAATGTGACTGTTAGGCCCTTCATATGAGTTGCTTTGTGATTCACAATTTGTCAAAAGCATATTTTATATGATCTTTTACGGAGTGGCTGCGGATCAGACTTTTCTGGACCCCTCTTCAGGACCTTTGACTGTCAGGAAGAGGTGTCCAGAAAAGTTGGGCTATCTGTGTCCAGAAAAGTCTGGGCTATCTTTTATTGCCCCTTTATCCCAAAAACAGTTGTTGCTTTTAACATTCATCTCCTGACCTATCACATTACTTTTGATTTTGTTCAGAGTTGGATGAATATCCAAACCAAATAATGATAATTGTCCAGCTGCAGACCTTCCTCTCTTGTTTGATCTGTATTGAACTCTTTTGAACAGCTCTGATGAAGGCCAAGAGGCCAAGAAGCTTGAATGAAATGTAAAAAAAAAAGTGATACTAGCAAGAGCGGTGTGTGGCTTTCTCTTTCCTTTGAACAGTATTTCATAAAAGCAGCAACACTGGAGCCGTATTGTGGCATGGGAACCTTCCTGTGTCACTCCTTGTTTTCCAAAAACACCACTTGAAAGGGCGCATGCCTCTGTGATCCCTACCCTTCAGCAGCCTCTTCAGGTAATCCATCCACAATCGTCCGCAACACTTCCGCAACACTTCCGCAACACTACAACAGCACGTCCGCAACACTTCCAAAACACTACCGCAACATGTCCACAACCCATCCACAACACCTCCATAATGCTTCAACAGCACATCCACAACCCCACTTCAACACGCTGTCCCACACTGGCTTCAAAGAGGTGCCTCGGAAGTTTATTTTCAACTACCAGGGCCAGACAATGGTAGAGCCGGTTCCCATCTCCCACTAACACCACTCAGATGCTTGTCATTGCCCCCCAGCTGTGTATAACAGTAAGACTAGTTGTGATAGCCTCCCCTATCAGTGGTTTGGCTTCACATAGCATCACTCATGTCTGTGACTCGTCTGTATCAGTGTGTGCCGTCGATGGGAAGGGAATTTAAGAGTAGTCTTCTTATCGACCCTCCCCACCATAAAAGGCATCTCTCAGACAGACAGAAGGCTCTTGGGGGTCTGGATGCTGGATTCCATTTTTGACTATACTCCCAACTATGTCTGAGGTCCAACCAGACGTTGTGGTGGGTGAATCATGGACCGTGTCAAGGTCTCGGAGTGCAGATGTTCTACAGAGATACTGTACATTCATAACAATTGAGTGGGTGTACAGTATCTGTTGGTTCAGACTCAACCTTATCTCTATGGTAACTGTTACCAGTCATAATGATGATCGAAGAAGAAGACTATTACAGTGGAGATGTTCTCTTGAAAGCAAAAGGCTTTGTTGATGACACCTTTATAAATCCCTTATTTGGTCATAGGAAACAGAAGGGTATACAGTAAGTGGCACAACGGTGACAATTGACTGAACATTATTTGATAGAAAAATGTATGAAATGTATCTGTGCCTGATGCATATTTTCTCACTTCAAGGCCAGGCAAGAGCCATTTAAAACAGGAAAAAGGTAGGACAGAGAGATCCCTCTTTAATCTAGAGAGAGGGAACTTGGTGTGTGCATTCATTTGAATCTGGGATAGGTAGCGATACACAGTCAGGATCAAAATGATAGGCACCCTTGATAAAGACGAGAAAAAATACTGTATTAAGATACCAAAATTGAGCTTTATTGCAAGGAAAAAAATGAAAAATATAGTATTTTATACTAATACAATTGCTTAGAGAAAGGCATTTTGTTAACAAAGACATTTTTTTTTATTTAAAAAAGATAGGGGCCAAGATTATTGGCACCCCTGTTTTCAGTATTCAATCACCCTCCCCTTGCCAGGATAACGACACAGATAGTTTTTCTAAAATGCTTTATGAGATTGGAAAACACATTTGGAGGGATCTATGACCATTCCTCCATATAGAATCTTTCCAGATCCTTGATATCCTTCATCTGTGCTTCTGGACTGCCCTCTTCAATTCAAACCACAGGTTTTCAATAGGTTTCAAGTCTGAAGACTGAGATGACCATTGCAAAATGTTGATTTTCTGGTCAAGTAACCATTTCTTTGTGGATTTTGATGTGTACTTGAGGATATTGTCTTGCTGGAATATCCACTTCTGGCCAAGTGTCAGCCTCCTGGCAGAGGCAACCAGGTTTTTGGCTAAAATGTCCAAGTACTTGATAAAAATAATGATGCCGTTGACCTTAACAAGAGCCATAGGACCTGTGGAAGCAAAATGATCCTATAACATCAACGATCCACCACCATATTTTACACAGTCTTCCGTTTTTCGGTGCCCAACCCACCACTGGTGTGCGTGGTCAAAGAGCTCTATCTTCATATCATCTGACCATAGCACCGCCTGGAGTTTGATAAATGACATTGGCACATGGATTGAAACCAATTTGAGCAAATGTATTAGTGGGAAATAATATCATTTACCCTTTTTTTTGTATACAATATACTGTATCTCAGTATTTGTATTATTCATTTTAGACAGCATTTTTGTTATCTTTATCAAGGCTGTCAATCATTTTGGACCAGACCTCTATGAGGGCAGAGTTGGATAAAGCAGTGGTCCAGGAAGAGCGACTGTGAGGAGTCAGATTTCAGTGTTTGAGGACCGGTTCAGTCTTGGAGGACTAAAGCAGCCTTTGTTTCATTTGCAAATGCGGGCAGTCCAAGTGAGGGGGAGAGCAAGATCTTTTTAAGAGGGAGTGAGTGAGGGATAGAGCGGGCTCCAACTCTTACCACTATCACATTGGAACAAGAGGACTTTTGTGTGGACTTAACAAGATCGAAGATGACTTCACGGTAAATTCGCACATATTTTACGCGCATTGAAAGTGTTTTGAAAAACCGAGAATTGAACTCAGCTAAATTATTCACTTTTTCCCCTCTATCAGCAGCCTCTCCCTGTGGTCCTTTGGAATACATCTCGCCTTGTGGTACTGCCAACTGTCGACTGCATATCAGCTTCTGGACGGTATGTGACGCTCATCATTTTTCCCCCTGCTCTCTCTCATTTGGATGAACTGGTTTAGTATGGTGAGAAAGTATTAAGCACAACTTTCGCAAATATGCATCCATTCATTCATGATGAAATGACAGTCTGTGCGAGTTTAGCTAAAGGATTTTGTGATCATGCACATCCTATTCTAAAATGCCTTGGTGCAATCGCCTTGGCGTGCAGTTCCACTTTTTAAGACCCTGGTGCTGTGCAAGTATTAGAGCGTTGTGAAAGTGAGTGATGGGTCATTAAATCGTGTCCTTGTCGGTCTTGTGTTGGGATTTACGAATGTTTTTAACTTGACAATACTTTTTTTTAAATATCAGACTGATGCTTAAAACCTCTTGAGTTCGTTGCGTCTTGTGGGTGTAAATACACAGCGCGTGTCTTTGACAGCCAAGTGTTAAACCAATCAGTCATTATTCTTTTGGTAACGTGTCATTCTAGCAACGCTCGGTCAATCTCATAACTGTATACAGTGCGACACGTTTTTGACGGGGAATCAGAACATGTCCACGTACATTTGGAAAGCTGAAGATGTGATGATGTAGCGTATCTCATTTTCTTGTGGCTGGTTGTGTGGCTTGCTGTGCGCTCTATCTACGGTGTCTGCCACCGACGGCTCCGTGACTAATGGTAAAAAAGTAAAACAAGATGTGCGCGATTCTGCAGGTATGGACTGTGCTAGCAATGGACACTGAAAGGAATTGCCACATATCAAGGACGCAGACAGTAGATGGCTGTGTCTGGAAGATGAAGAACACAGGCTACCTGCTGTATCAGTAGGCAATCATGTAATTGAGTTGGAGCAGTAGATGGAGTTTTGTATCACTTTAGATACATTTCCGCATATAACCATCCAGTAGACCTCACTGGATGTTAGCTAGATAGTTAAGACATTTTACAGGACAGTTGGGACTGGTTATGGGCCCGGGCCAAAGAAAAAGGATACACTTTCAAGGGGAAGGTGTGTATGTGTTTGTGATTTCGTGTATGTGTCTCCAATGACACGTCCCCTGACTTGGCTTCAACTTCATTTCATTGGGGTTAGCGTTAGCGTTAGCCTATATACGGCACCGTCTGATAAATTACCTGGGTAGTGAGTGACCGGTAATTACTGTCTCTCCTCGTCAATTCAATGGCACGCAGATTGCCATTTTGACAAGCTCTGGAGATCATATAATCACCACTATGAGATGACCTCACAAAAAGCACCTTTGTTTTCGCTAGCCCCATAAAATAATTACGGGCTGCCAAGTCATTGTAATGTGGCCCCGGGAGCTTAATTGTTGAGCTCATTCCTTCGGAGTTAGAGTCACTTGGCTCTTACAAGAACAAAAATCTATATGAGCAAGCTGTATCTAATTTTCTATGGAAAATAACTCTGAAGTATGATGACTTGTGACTGAGGGGAATGTGGAGCTGGGGGAAAACTGGTGATTCTACAGCCTTGACAGTTTCCTCGACTGTATTTCCTGTCAGCTGTTTGTGGATGTGCCATATTCATAAACTGCTCGAAGATGATTCACTTTTTTGGAGAAAAAAATTATTCAGTGTGTTCTGCTTTTGCCAGCGGAGGCCATTAGGGAGAAATATTTCCAGGCATATGTAGGCTATGCAGTAAATACTCTAAAAAACAAAGCCGTCGCCTAGAAACGTCCCATCTCATGTATTTGTTGAAATCGAGCTGATTATTATCCATTTTGAGGTTGTGTGCTGTGTCCTACCGCTTAGATCAGGGGTGTCAGAATCATTCCATGGAGGGCATAGTGTCTGTATTTAATATGTATATTTGACTAATTAGTGACCCTACTTTATCAATTAAGTACAAGGGAGGAGCGAAAACCCACACACACTCCGCTCTCGGTGGAATGAGTTTGACACATGTGCCTTAGATACTTTCTTGTTCCATAAAGTCAAGTCGAATCAAGTCCAAATAAATTCGTCACATGCACCAAATACAACGGGTGTAGACTTTACCATGAAATACTTGCATGAAACAAATATATATATATATATATATTGTAACAAGAGAGGAATAAAATACACAAGAATGAAACTATGTGTCCTTGTATGCTTTATATCAGTGACAGGGACTAGCCTTAATGGTTTTCTTACCAGCCTAGTCCGGGACAAATACCTGCTTTAAGTGTTCGTCAATGTAATGAGCCCTTACACATACCAGGAGGGTTTACTTTATGAGGTATTGTCATAGATAATAAAGTTGTTTTTCTTTTGGAAACATCATAAAATTAGTTTGTGGGAATTCACTCATGGTGATTTGTTGCTTTTAATGCCTGGTAATGTGGAATTTATCTGCCGGCAGGCACAATGCACCATTCCAGCCTTTGTGTGCTACCCCCAGTCTAAATGCATGTTCAAGCGTTTCCAATTCAGATAAAGGTTGAAGACTGCTGCCTCTTAAACGTAAATGTGTTAATAATGTCCTAAGGATCAATTCTGCAATAGACTAACTAGAGCGTCAACATTCACCACTTGAAGGTATTATGTGGAATCTTTTCAACATTGGAGCAAGGACTGAAAATTGTTAGATGCTTAGGCCTACAGCACATGTGGAGACAGTCTACTCATGTTAATGGTTTATTAGTTAGGGAAGGGGGGTGGAATTTGGCAGCCTTCCACACATGCAGAATATTCCCTTAATGATGTTCATGGGACTGTTGTAAATGAATATCTGAGACACAGAGACAGGCAAAAGGCCTTCAGCTGTTCAAAAGAGGAGCACAGTGATGCATCTCCAAACAGTAATATAATAATGGCGTTTGGCGGAGGCCTTTATCCAAAGCTTGCGTACTTTATAGATATGGGTTGTCCTGGGAATCCAACCCACTATCCAGGCGTTGCAAGCGCCATGTCTACGAGCTGAGCTACAGAGGATGACAGTGCTGACGTAATTATTTTCCTGTGACCTGGTCTGTAATGTAGCCTACATACTTTGTCTAAGAGATAACCGTTGGAGTAGATAACCATTGGAGTAGATAACCACTGGAGTAGATAACCACTGGAGTAGTCGTTGTAGGAAAGAAGTAATCCCATGTGTTTCACTAATGCCCCTAATGAAGATGATGGCGATGCGGTGGAGTAATTACACTTGTTATGGTTTTCAGTCGCGGCTCCTGCCCTCAGTTGACCCGGGCCTGACAGTAACGTACTGCATAGGCGAGAGCTGGGAATTATTCAATACTGACATGCTTATGCCACGTGGGGACCACCAACTGAGGGTCTATTTATGGGAACAGCACAGTATGCTTCCTAAAGAAATGTCAACGTCTGTACTGTGTCTCAGGATACTACACTACACAGATCTACTAGACAGATAAGAGGATACTATATATATATCACTCTGAAGCATGCCTGTGTGTGTGCTTGTCGGTGTGTGCTTGTGTGTCTGTCTGAATGCTCTTAATTCTGGACCAGTCCCATGGAGTTTTGAGCCAGAGAGGGGCTTGCATAGTTTGAGTTTCTCCCCCCAGGGCTGCTCCCATGTCGGGCTAACAGAGAGAAAGAGAGAGAGAGGGGGGGTGGCCTCCTGCCAGGCTGCTGAGTTTAGCTGTAATGAAGGATGCCTGAGTGGCAGCTCTGTCTTGGTTGTGGGGGCAGCAGGCTCAGACGTACAGTAGCAGGGCAGACTGCATCACCCCTCACAGTGGCATGACCAATAATGAATGTCAACAGACTCAACACCTCAGTGAAGAGAACTGCACTGACATGACATGTGTTGCCCTAAAGGGATAGTTGTTCACCGCAAAATCAAAGTTTCATACCTCAAAAGTGGTCCAAAGTGGAGCTGAGTTCCTACTAGCAAGCTTTACATTTTTGGGCTGGGATTATATATTTTATTTGATCACAAGGCCATGCAAAGATACAATCATTGATATTTATGCATAAGAACAGCTTCAACAACAAACACAAATATATATAAACAATGTACAATACTAACAGAAATACAGTAGTTAGATGCTAACAGATGTGTGTTCCAAAATGGCTTAGCATACAAGAAATGGAAAATACAAAAACAGGACAGTCACTTATGGCAGAGCATTAGTATCTAAAATACCACAAATAGATAGTGATATTGTTCTTTTTTACACCATGTGTCCAAATCCCTGCCACCCGCCCTCCCTCTCCATCCACCCTGATGTTCCTCAATGATATTGTGATTCATGTCATATATATATAAACTCAGTCCAAAAATAAACGTCTTCTCACTGTCAACTGTGTTTGTTTTCAGCAAAGTGTAAATATTTGTATGAACATAACAAGATTCAGCTACTGAGACATAAACTGAACAAGTTCCACAGACATGTGACTAACAGAAATGTAATATGTCCCTGATCAACGGGGGGGTCAAAATCAAAAGTAACAGTCAGTATCTGGTGTGGCCACCAGCCTGCAGGAAGGGTACCACATGAGGGAGGAGGATGTCTTCCCTGTAACTCACAGCGTTGAGATTACCTGCAATGACAATAAGCTCAGTCCGATGATGCTGTGACACACCGCCCGAGATCATGACGGACCCTCCACCTCCAAATCGATCCTGCTCCAGAGTACAGGACTCGGTGTAACGCTCATTCCTTCGACGATAAACACGATTCCGACCATCACCCCTGGTGAGACAAAAGACTTGTCAGTGAAGAGCACTTTTTGCCAGTCCTGTCTGTTCCAGCGACGGTTGTTGCTGGGCTAGCTCACCATAAATCCATGATTTGTATTAGTGACACTCACGCCCACGTTCCTGTCTAGAAAAAGTGGAGAGGTGATGGTTTGATGTCCTTCCACAGATATGTAATACAAATGGTTTAGGGCCTTGTTTCAGTAAAAGAGACATACAAATGGGGCCCATGCTCCACATGGAAAGCATTTATTTATGTTATATGTAAAACTCTGCTCCCTCTGTCCCTCCCTGATTGAATAACAGACGTTGGCCGCCGTGGCTGTATTTGACTTGACATGCCAAACTGTTTCTTCTCCCAAACTCTCCTAAACTCTGGAAAATATGAAGCAGAGGAGGACGGAGATGGATATTCATCAAGGAAGTGTGTTGCTCACATGTCCAAACATTAACCATGGTGACAAAAAAACTGTGTGGTTCAATTTAGTCCTCTCTCCTCTCCCCAAATGGACCTTGTGCGTGTGAACATGTGTGTGGGAGAAATTAACAGACATGCAGGGGAAGGAGAGGAGAAGGTGGGACCTCTATGTAAGCTAATGTAAGCTAACTCGAGTAATGTTGCTGATACGAGCCGGCCCCTTGCACTTGGCGGAGAGGCTCTCCAGTCCAGTGTCTTCCAGGCAGACTGTTAGCAAAACACTTGGCTTCCCTTGGGTGTCGGGAAAGGGCCCACTGGGTCTGGTCAATGTCTGCTGCACCATGTACTGTAACGCTGACCCGAACCATTCTTAACTCGGCCTCCATTACAAAGGAAAAAATACTTGTCACACCGTAAGGGTAAACATTCCCCAGTATTCATCAAGTTAAAAGCGCCCTAGCTTTAGTTTTGAGCCAGCGTGCCTATGTATGTTTATAGAATTGTTAGATGTGTATGGATGTGTTTATATAGAAGAGGTTCAATCACATTCTATTTCTCTAGTTCCTCACTTGATGAGGTAATACTTGTTCTTACTTACCCCCTTAGAAGTCCATACTCACTGGGCACACCGTGTCATTTCAACGTGGATATTTGGGTAATATTTGGTTGAGATGTTGATCAATCAGATTACAACCTATATTTACCCACTCAATAAGACAGCCAAAAGTTAGTTGAATTTCCAATATGTTATCACAATGCTTTCAGCCATCTAAAATCACAACCAAATTCCAATGGAAAAACAATGTCTGACTTTTGGTTTAGTTGTCACCCAAATGTTTATCACTGCGCTTTTAAACACTTAATGGGAATACAATATTTTATTTATTTATACAACAGGTTAATGTTTTATCACTGTGCTTTATCTAATAGCAGAATCAATTAACCTGGATTGCAGATGAGATTACATTAAAAGTACATGGTGCAAGTGATCAATGCCATACGAGATTCTGCAATGATTATTACAGCAATTGTGAAGATCTCTACAGACCTGCGTCGACCTACTATCTTGGACATGCACACTTTATATGATTACACAAGAAGAAATGTATAGTTAGTTACAGTAGCCTTGAAATGTGGCCACACATTAGATTAGTTTGTAAGATAGCCTTAACTTTAGGCTACTTACTGTATTACAAAAGTCATATTGAATTGTGTTTGGTTGACAACGCAACCAAATATCAACATTCAAAGGAGATATATCTACTGCTTGGATAGTTACATCTAAGCCACTGGCTTAATCCCATTCTTTAACCTTTATTTTTGGTTGAGTTGGAGATGTGAGTCCAACATATCATTTGTTAACTTGTCGACAAGTTAATAGGCTATGTTGTATTTCAAAAGTGATATTTCATTTTATTTGGTTGTCAACGCAACCAAATGTCAACATTTGGAGGAGATTCATCTTCTGCTTGAATAGTTCCAATCAAACGTTAATGCACTTTAAATAAAGTTTATGATGATTGTAAATAACACAATACAACCACACATGTGGATACAATACATTTAAAAATCACAGCGGATAATATGCAAACGTTTAGAAACCTATTTCCATGGTGGTCCTCTTGGTAACAAAATACTTTACATTATTCATCAATGAACAAGAAAACGAAGATGCAAAACGAATGGAGTTGAGGCTGTTTGGAAAAGTCAGTATGGCTTGAGCAGATGGCGCATCAATGGTACAGTACAGCCATGGAGAAATGTTGTCTGTCAGACAAGGGCCTGTTGCTTTGTCTGACGTTCCCAGTTCCTCCATAGTAGCCCCTCCTCCATAGTAGCCCCTCCTCCATAGTAGCCCCTCCTCCATAGGTAGCTGATCCTCCATTGATGGTCAGATGCATTGGCTGCAGTAAAGCGCCAGAAAATCAACCACACATCAGCAGTGGTGTGCATTATGCTGCATTATTTAAATGCAAACATTAGCCATCCAGCTAGCTAGCCATGGCAAACAAACAGATTTAACATCAAAGTCCTGTAATTTTTTTTTTTTTTAACTAGGCAAGTCAGTTAAGAAGAAATTCTTATATTCAATGACAGCCTAGGAACAGTGGGTTAACTACCTTGTTCAGTGGCAGAACAACTGATTTTCACCTTGTCAGTTCGGGGATTTGATCTTGCAACCTTTCAGTTACTAGTCCAACACTCTAACCGCTAGGCTACCTGCCACCCCAAACTTTGACATTGAAGACCACAATATTTATGTGCTAAATTGTTTTAAACAAAAAAACACTTAAAATGTTTCGTTTGATTTGATTTAGTCCTATTCTTTAACTTACATTTTTGGTGAAGATGGAGACGTGAATCCAACAATTATCAATTATTAATTTGTAGACAAACTGGAATTTAAACCAGACTAAGTCAGTGGCACATGAAACTGTCCAAGCAGAAGATACATCTCCTTCAAATGTTGACATTTGGTTGCGTTGACAACCAAACACAATTCAACATCACTAAATATCATGACATTTACAATCAACCAGAGCTTGAAACCCTAGGCCTATTGTATTGTCTATTTTTCTATTTTCAGTTGAATTCTGTGTTGAATTGAAACCATATCTGTTGATGACTTCACAAATGCTATATAGGCCTAAATAGCATCATTGATGATGTACAGTGAGTGGGGAGAGCAAGTATTTGATACACTGCCGATTTTGCATGTAGAGGACTGTCATTTTTTTATCATAGGTACACTTCAACTGTGAGAGACGGAATCTAAAACAAAAATCCAGAAAATCAAATTGTATGATTTTTAAGTAATTAATTTGCATTTTATTGCATGAAATAAGTATTTGATACATCAGAAAAGCAGAACTTAATATTTGGTACAGAAACCTTTGTTTGCAATTACAGAGATCATATGTTTCCTGTAGTTTTAGACCAGGTTTGCACACACTGCAGCAGGGATTTTGTCCCACTTCTCCATACAGACCTTCTCCAGATCCTTCAGATTTCGGGGCTGTCGCTGGGCAAAACGGACTTTCAGCTCCCTCCAAAGATTTTCTATTGGGTTCAGGTCTGGAGACTGGCTAGGCCACTCCAGGACCTTGAGATGCTTCTTACGGAGCCTCTCCTTAGTTGCCCTGGCTGTGTGTTTCGGGTCGTTGCCATGCTGGAAGACCCAGCCACGACCCATCTTCAATGCTCTTTCTGAGGGAAGGAGGTTGTTGGCCAAGATCTCGCGATACATGGCCCTATCCATCCTCCCCTCAATACGGTGCAGTCGTCTTGTCCCCTTTGCAGAAAAACATCCCCAAAGAATGAGGTTTCCACCTCCATGCTTCACAGTTGGGATGGTGTTCTTGGGGTTGTACTCATCCTTCTTCTTCCTCCAAACACGGCGAGTGGAGTTTAGACCAAAAAGCTATATTTTTGTCTCATCAGACCACATGACCTTCTCCCATTCCTCCTCTGGATCATCCAGATGGTCATTGGCAAACTTCAGACGGGCCTGGACATGCGCTGGCTTGAGCAGGGGGACCTTGCGTGCGCTGCAGGATTTTAATCCATGACGGCATAGTGTGTTACTAATGGTTTTCTTTGAGACTGTGGTCCCAGCTCTCTTCAGGTCATTGACCAGGTCCTGCCATGTAGTTCTGGGCTGATCCCTCACCTTCCTCATGATCATTGATGCCCCACGAGGTGAGATCTTGCATGGAGCCCCAGACCGAGGGTGATTGACCGTCATCTTGAACTTCTTCCATTTTCTAATAATTGCTCCAACAGGTGTTTCCTTCTCACCAAGCTGCTTTCCTATTGTCCTGTAGCCCATCTCAGCCTTGAGCAGGTCTACAATTTTAGCCCTGATGTCCTTACACAGCTCTCTGGTCTTGGCCATTGTGGAGAGGTTGGAGTCTGTTTGATTGAGTGTGTGGACAGGTGTCTTTTATACAGGTAACGAGTTCAAACAGGTGCAGTTAATACAGGTAATGAGTGGAGAACAGGAGGGCTTCTTAAAGAAAAAGTGACAGGTCTTTGAGAGCTGGAATTCTTACTGGTTAGTAGGTGATCAAATACTTATGTCATGCAATAACATGCAAATTAATTACTTAAAAATCATACAATGTGATTTTCTGGATTTTTGTTCTAGATTCCGTCTCTCACAGTTGAAGTGTACCTATGATAAAAATGACAGACCTCTACATGCTTTGTAAGTAGGAAAACCTGCAAAGTCGGCAGTGTGTCAAATGCTTGTTCTCCCCACTGTATGAGAGGTAAAGTATGATCACATTTCATTTGCTCTGTTTAACCTACCCTTGGAATAACTTCGATAGCAACAGTGAATCTATTTAGTTTGGAGATCTAAGTGGAGATCTCTCAACAATTATTCTCACAATAGCACATTGGTAATAATCACTGAAAAAGCGTAGATAAGCAAGGCTGGGCTTGATTAAAACCCTGGATGGGAGAGCAATAGGTAGCTGTAGATAAATAAATTATCCCGTAGGAGGTGCTGCCCAGCCTATTGTTTTTTTTTCTGACAGTGGATATAACGTTGAATATATGCCGTTGTTTTAAAGGTACAAATTCAACGTATTTTATACAAGGTGTGTCTATGTTGACATTTGGTTACCAAAATGGTATAATCCTGTGGTTGAAATTTCACCCTCAAAACAACAGTTTACGTTGATGATCCAATGAAATTGATTTTCTACGTAGATTCTATGTCACAACAACGTTGACAAATTGCATTGACACAACATTGATTCAACCAGTTTGTGTCAAGTGGGTGTGTCATGAGACAGCATACTCAAACCAAGACCCCCTTATAGATTGATGTGTTAATACAGGAGGTTCAAGCACATTCTATTTCACCAGTTATTTACTTCATGATGTAAGAATAGCATATATTCGAGTATACATTTCCCCTTAGAAGTGACCCTAAGAAGTCCATACTATAATATCATAAGATAGCATCCACTACTAATTCCACAACATTTTTTTATGCAGATGACACTGTTCTCCATTCAAGTAGAAGCAGTTGGACTTTTGAAAAATCTCAAATAGCTATTAACATCATTCAGCAGAATCTGTCCGACTTGAAGCTTGTTCTGAATTCCTCTCAATCAAAATGCATGATTTTTTTCCAATACTAAACACTCTGAAAACCATGTAATGACTACCTTGGACGCACATTCTATAGAGCAAGTCAAAACGTACAAATATCTGGGAGTTTGGCTGGAAGAGAGGTTGAGCTTCATCACCCATGTAGAGAACCTTGTCTGGAAACTCAAGCTGCGTATTGGGTTTTATTACCTGCACAAAATGTGTTTTTCCTTTGCCGCCAGAAAATAGTTGTACTTTTCAATCTGTGTGACTATGGTGACTATGTGCAAGCCTCAAGCTCTACACTGAAGGCTCTTGACTCTGTGTATCATGCAGCCCTTTGTTTTATCACTAATCAGAGACGTGCTGTCGGATGTACATCAATAGCAACCGGTCAAGCTCAAACACTGGTACATTCTTATTTGTAAGGTCATTTTAGTAAAACTGCCATCTTAAAGCTCAAAATGAAAAAGCATACAAGCTCAGATCTTAATCTTGTTTTATGCTTACAGTTCTGAAAATTATAACCAAGCATTACTCAGCCCCCTGGTCTTGCAATTCCCTCCAAGCCAACCTAAAACTCCTTGACCTGGTGTCCCTGGAGGGGTTCAAAGGGCAAATAGATTAACATGTTGTTGAGACATAGTTTTTTCTAGTTGTCAGCCGATGTCACTAGTTTGCGTTGCCTCAATCTCTCTCTGGCTCAGGCCCCACCTGCTTCAAGATGTCCACTATCATCCCCGTGGCCAAGAAAGGGAAAGAAACTGAACTGAATGATTATTGACCAGTAGCACTTATACTTCCATCATCATGAAGTGCTTTGAGAGGCTAGTCAAAGACCACATCACCTCTTCCCTCCCTGAAACACTCAACCTTCTCCAATTCGCCTACCGCCCTGATAGATTCATGGACGCCGCAATCATTATTGCACTGCACACTGCCCTTACCCACCTTGACAAAAGGAATGCATAGGGGAGGATGCCGTTCATCGACTACAGCTCGGCCTTCAATACCATAAAGCTCACGGCCCTGGGACTTTACTCTTTCCAATGCAACTGGGTCCTGGACTTCCAGATGGGCCATCCCCCAGGTGGTGAAGGTTGGCAAAATTACCTCCTCTACACTGATCCTCAACACGGGGGCCCCACAAGGGTGCGTCCTCAGTCCCCTCCTGTACTCCCTGTGTACACACGACTGCGTGACCTCACACAGTTTCATCTCCATCATCAAGCTCGCTGATGACAGTAGTAGGCCTGACTACCAACAATGACAAGACGGCCTACAGAGAGGACGTAGGCACGATGACGGCGTGGTGCCAGTTAAGCAACCTCAACGTCAACAAAACAAGGAAACTGATTGTGGACTTCAGGAGGAACCAGGTTAGGCACGCCCCCATCCTCATCAATGGGGATGCTGTGGAGAGGGTAAAAAACATCAAGTTCCTCGGCGTACACAACTCAGAGGAGCTGAAATGGTTAAACCACACGGACAATGTGATAAAGAAGGCACGACAGCGACTCTTCAATCTCAGGAGGCTGAAGAAATGTAGCCTGTCCCCGAGGGCCCTCACAGTGTTCTACAGGATTACCATCGAGAGCATACTGTCAGGCTGCATCACAGCTTGGTACTGCAACTCTACTGCCGCTGACCACAAGGGTCTACAGAGCGTGGTACTCTCAGTCGAACACACCATTGGGTTCACACTGCCTGCCCTCCAGGACACCTACAACATCAGATCATCAAGGACCTCAGCAACCCAAGCCACGGTCTGTTCTCACTACTTCCATCACTCAGACATGGGCAGTATAGGAGCATCATGACAAAAACAGACAGACTGGCCAATAGCTTCTTGCCCCAGACCAGCAGGCTGCTGAATACCCACCACTAGGCAGCTAGCTACCTGCTCACTCTGTCCCCCTACTGCTACCTGGACTTCCTTTGATTTGATTTGACTAACCAAGACCCATTGTACATGCAGTTGTCAGATACTCAGAGAAGTGTGTGTTCCACATGGCCAAACATGTTCCTACTGTTCTCAATGTGAATATCATAAACATGGACTTGAGGGAAAATGAGTAACAACCCCCCACCATGATTACAATTAGAAATATTAGCATGTGTTGGATGAAGTGATGACCCCTATGACACAATGAAACCAGGAAGCGAGGAAAAACAGGAAAGGGATTGGGTCCAGCAATAGTTCCATCCATGCATTGCCCTCATCATGACGCGATCCAGCCGTTAGATCAACAAACACACTCACCTCGTATGTTTTTTGTTCCATTAATGTAGCCACTAAGTAGCCGGTCCCAGCTCTGTTTGTTTTGTGGGTTGTTCCACCAATTCATTGCCTTTTGAGAAAGTATAATTGGGTCAAAAACACTTTATTTCACCTAATTTAACATTCTGTCATAAAGAGAACACGTTTTACTTTGAAAAAAAAACATGTTTTCCCATCTCAAGAGGTTAAATAAAAATCGTACTATAGTAAGTGCCTATTAAATGCCAAGTAAAGTAACAGGGTTGACGACTTCATCTTAAATCAGCCATAAATCCCCATGTCACATAGGGAATGGAGGCCTGTTGTGTGCAACAGGGAATGACAATTGAATGCAAGCTTCACCCCCCAAAATAATTGTTAAAACATTTCTAGCCTGTCTATCTATAGGTAACAGGGTTGATGTGTTATTCTAGCCTGTCTATCTATAGGTAACAGGGTTGATGTGTTATTCTAGCCTGTCTATCTATAGGTAACAGGGTGGACGTGTTATCCTAGCCTGTCTATCTATAGGTAACAGGGTGGACGTGTTATTCTAGCCTGTCTATCTATAGGTAACAGGGTTGATGTGTTATTCTAGCCTGTCTATCTATAGGTAACAGGGTGGACGTGTTATTCTAGCCTGTCTATCTATAGGTAACAGGGTTGACGTGTTATTCTAGCCTGTCTATCTATAGGTAACAGGGTTGATGTGTTATTCTATCCTGTCTATCTATAGGTAACAGGGTTGATGTGTTATTCTATCCTGTCTATCTATAGGTAACAGGGTTGACATGTTATTCTAGCCTGTCTATCTATAGGTAACAGGGTGGACGTGTTATTCTAGCCTGTCTATCTATAGGTAACAGGGTTGACGTGTTATTCTAGCCTGTCTATCTATAGGTAACAGGGCTGATGTGTTATTCTAGCCTGTCTATCTATAGGTAACAGGGTTGACGTGTTATTCTAGCCTGTCTATCTATAGGTAACAGGGTTGACGTGTTATTCTAGCCTGTCTATCTATAGGTAACAGGGTTGATGTGTTATTCTAGCCTGTCTATCTATAGGTAACAGGGTGGACGTGTTATTCTAGCCTGTCTATCTATAGGTAACAGGGTTGACGTGTTATTCTAGCCTGTCTATCTATAGGTAACAGGGTTGATGTGTTATTCTATCCTGTCTATCTATAGGTAACAGGGTTGATGTGTTATTCTATCCTGTCTATCTATAGGTAACAGGGTTGACATGTTATTCTAGCCTGTCTATCTATAGGTAACAGGGTGGACGTGTTATTCTAGCCTGTCTATCTATAGGTAACAGGGTGGACGTGTTATTCTAGCCTGTCTATCTATAGGTAACAGGGTGGACGTGTTATTCTAGCCTGTCTATCTATAGGTAACAGGGTTGACGTGTTATTCTAGCCTGTCTATCTATAGGTAACAGGGCTGATGTGTTATTCTAGCCTGTCTATCTATAGGTAACAGGGTTGACGTATTATTCTAGCCTGTCTATCTATAGGTAACAGGGTGGACGTGTTATTCTAGCCTGTCTATCTATAGGTAACAGGGTGGACGTGTTATCCTAGCCTGTCTATCTATAGGTAACAGGGTGGACGTGTTATTCTAGCCTGTCTATCTATAGGTAACAGGGTTGACGTGTTATTCTAGCCTGTCTATCTATAGGTAACAGGGTTGACGTGTTATTCTAGCCTGTCTATCTATAGGTAACAGGGCTGATGTGTTATTCTAGCCTGTCTATCTATAGGTAACAGGGTGGACATGTTATTCTAGCCTGTCTATCTATAGGTAACAGGGTGGACGTGTTATTCTAGCCTGTCTATCTATAGGTAACAGGGTTGACGTGTTATTCTAGCCTGTCTATCTATAGGTAACAGGGCTGATGTGTTATTCTAGCCTGTCTATCTATAGGTAACAGGGTTGACGTATTATTCTAGCCTGTCTATCTATAGGTAACAGGGTGGACGTGTTATTCTAGCCTGTCTATCTATAGGTAACAGGGTGGACGTGTTATCCTAGCCTGTCTATCTATAGGTAACAGGGTGGACGTGTTATTCTAGCCTGTCTATCTATAGGTAACAGGGTTGACGTGTTATTCTAGCCTGTCTATCTATAGGTAACAGGGTTGACGTGTTATTCTAGCCTGTCTATCTATAGGTAACAGGGCTGATGTGTTATTCTAGCCTGTCTATCTATAGGTAACAGGGTGGACATGTTATTCTAGCCTGTCTATCTATAGGTAACAGGGTTGACGTGTTATGCTTGACCCGCTCAGTTTTCCATCACAAAACACAAGAAAGTTGTAAAAAAGGAGTACAACCAGCTCACCTGCTTTTACACTATGATTTGACTTTTAGATATTTCTTAGAAAAATATATTTAAAAAGTAATAGTTTCACCATATTACAATGAGAATTCAGTTCACGTAACAGTGTTATTAACCTTAAAATGAGGGCCGGTCATAAATAATCACTAATCACATGAAATAAATAATAATCTTGAGAAATAATTTTGTAAATGCAACAAAATAACTAGGGCTTTTGATGATGGTGAAAACTTGAAAACTGCCTTGATGTCACTGAGGGTGCACGGAGGGAAATGTCAAAATGCAGAATTTTGTCATTTCTTTATTAATATAAAATATCTGATTTATTGAATTATTCATGTGGTTTATATTAAGGGACACTTCATTTAATATAACAGGCTTTTAAAATTCCATATTGGTACCAAATTTCCAACGACCCTTGTTTTGCCAATTCTTATGGTCGAATATCGCGTGGCAATGACCATAAGAGCTGGGAAAGACAGCACACCAGGGTAGCCACTAAGTGCACATTGTTGACAGCCATAAAGAATGGGTCCAATTTACTGTGGTGACTGGTGTTGATATTGAACTCCTTTCCCCATTTCCCTTATCTTTTCATTAATCTCTCATTAATTCTCCTATCGTTGCATTAATCAGCCTGCTGAAATCAAAGCTTTGTTCATCAAAGAGACTAGTGCTTGGCTGGCCCATTTTCAAACACTTTGATGTGCCTAAAGATAGTTTTTTCTCTCTTTAATTTTGAGGTCTTGAGTAAAATGCATCAGGCCATTGCCATCTCCCACTCTCCCTCTCTCCCTTCTCTCTCTCTCCCTCTCCCTCTCCCTCTCTCATTTTCTCTCGCTCCCTTCTCTCCCTCTCCCTCTCCCTCTCCCTCTCCCTCTCTCCCTCTCCCTCTCTCTCTCTCCCTTCTCTCTCTCTCTCTCCCTCTCTCCCTCTCTCCCTCTCTCCCTCTCTCCCTCTCTCTCTCCCTCTCTCCCTCTCCCTCTCCCTCTCTCCCTCTCTCCCTCTCTCCCTCTCCCTCTCCCTCTCCCTCTCCCTCTCCCTCTCCCTCTCCCTCTCTCCCTCTCCCTTTCTCAAACCAGTATTTATTTATGTAACCTTTGTTTCCCCCAGGAAATCCCCTTTGGGTTTGAGCCTCTTTTCCAAAAAGAGACCTGAATGCTGCCTGAAACTAGGAAAGGAAATAAAATGTTCCTACATTAGGTCACCTTCTACAGGGGTTAGAAATGCATCAAATCCATACGTTAATAGAACATGAAACCTGTATGAAATATTAGGGTTTTTCTAGGAGCGCCCATGCAATGTCCTGACGCCATGCGACAGACAAAGCTGCCTGATGGGATTTTTATCCTGTCCTGGAAAGTCACTGTCAGAGTGGAAAGATATAGCTAAAAACAAGCAGGTATCTGTTTATAGGAGATCAGAGGGAGAGAGTGGCTTTCTTCTCATCCCACAGTGACGGTTCTGAGCCCTGAGAAGCCTTTAGAAGTACAGGCAGCAGGCAGGCATCCTGTTGATTGAAGTCAGTTGAGTACTGCTGTGTGTTGCTGTGTTTGTTCTCTCTCTCACTGAAGGTGATGAGACTAGAGCGGGGGCCCGCTAATGACAGAGCAGCCATCTGCAGCCAACAGATTTATGAAGTTTCTTTGGTGCTTGAGTGTTTTCTCTTCTGTCTGGAAAAGTGTCAGCTTGTCTTTTGAAGCGGGGGTGGCGCATCCTTCAGCCTTTGATTGCTGCTTGCCTGATTAGTGACTCAGCCTCCGCTGTTGCTGTTTTAGAATCTATCGTCATCAACTTTAAATTATTTTTGTGAGAATTCGCAGGCGAGTAGGTAAACCACCACTACCGTCAGTATTATTAGCCAACATTAAAAACTGTAGTATCTTATGTTTCACAGAGACGTGGCTGAACGACGACATGGATAATATAGAATTGGCTGGGTTTTCCGTGCATTGGCAGGACAGAGCAAATACGTCTGGTAAGACAAGGGGCAAGGTGGGTGTCTACTTGTCAATAACTGCTACTGTGTGATGTCTAAAGTTTCGAGGTGATGCTCGTCTGAGATAGAATACCTCATGATAAGCTGAAGACCACACTATAAACCAAGAGTTTTCTCATCTATATTATTTGTAGCCTTCAATTTACCACCAAAAACATGATGCTGGCACTAAGACCGCACTCACCGAGCTGTATAAGGCCATAAGCAAGCAAGAAAAGGCTCATCCAGAAGTGGTGCTCCTAGTGGCCGGGGACTTGAATGCAGGCAAACTTAAATCCGTTTTACCTAATTTCTACCAGCATGTTACATGTGCAACCAGAGGAAAAAAAACTTGACCACCTTTACTCCACACACAGAGACACATACAAAGCTTTCCCTCGCCCTCCATTTGGCAAATCTGACCATAATTCTATTCTCCTGATTCCTGCTAAAAATAAAGCAGGAAGTACCAGTGATTCGCTCAATACGGAAGTGGTCAGATGATGCGGATGCTACGCTACAGGACTGTTTTGCTTGCACAGGCGTAAATATGTTCCGGGATTCATGTGATGGCATTGAGGAGTATACCACCTCAGTCACCTGCTTCATCAATAAGTGCATCGAAGACGTCATCCCCACAGTGACCGTACGTACATATCCCAACCAGAAGCCATGGGTTACAGGCAACATCCGCAAACTATTATAGACTACTATTACAGACTACAGTGATGCAAGCCTACCAGACAAGCTAAATGCCTTTTATGCACACTTCGAGACAAGCAACACTGAAGCATGCATGAGAGCACCAGCTGTTCCAGATGACTGTGTGATCAGGCTCTCTGTAGCCGTTATGAGCAAGACCTTTAAACAGGTAAACATTCAAGGCCAGACAGATTACCTGGACGTGTACTTAAAGTATGGGTGGACAAACTGGCAAGTGTCTTCATTGACATTTTCAACCTCTCCCTGTCCGAGTCTGTAATATGTTTCAAACAGACCACCATAGTCCCTGTGCCCAAGAAAGCGAAGGTAACTAAATTACGTGAGTGCTAAATGATTACCGCCCCATAGCACTCACAACGGTAGCCATGAAGTGCTGTGAAAGGCTGGTCATGGCTCACATCAACACCATCATGCCGGAAACCATAGACCCACTCCAATTTGCATACTGCCCAAACTGATCCACAGATGACACAATCTCAATCGCACTCCACATTGCCCTTTCCCACCTGGACAACCTTTGTGAGAACACCTTTGTGAGAATGCTGTTCATTGACTACAGCTCAGTGTTCAACACCATAGTGCCCACAAAGCACATCACTAAGCTAAGGACCCTGGGACTAAACACCTCCCTCTGCAACTGGATCCTAGACTTCCTGATGGGTCACCCCCAGGTGGTAAGGTTAGGCAACAACACATCTGCCATGCTGATCCTCAACACTGGGGCTCTCATGGGTGCATGCTTAGTCCCCTCCTGTACTCCCTGTTCACCAACGACTGCGTGGCCAAGCACGACTCCAACACTATCATTAAGTTTGCTGACAACCCAACAGTGGTAGGCCTGATCACTGACAACGATGAGACAGCCTATAGGGAGGAGGTCAGTGACAACAACCTCTCCCTCAATGTGAGCAAGACAAAGGAGCTGATCGTGGACTATAGGAAAAGGAGGGCTGAACAGGCCCCCATTAACATCGACAGGGCTGTAGTGGAGCGGGTTGAGATTTTCAAGTTCCTTGGTGTCCACATTACCAACAAACTATCATGGTCCAAACACACCAAGACAGTTGTGAAGAGGGCACAACAACACCTTTTCCCCCTCAGGAGACTGAAAAGATTTGGCATGGGTCCCCAGATCCTCAAAAGGTTCTACAGCTGCACCATTGAGAGCATCCGGACCAGTTGCATCATCGCTTGGTATGGCAACTGCTCTGCATCTGACCGTAAGGTGCTACAGAGGGTAGTGCGTATCCCAAGCCTCCTGCCATCCAGGACCTATATAGTAGGCGGTGTCAGAGGAAGGCCCAAAAAATTGTCAAAGACTCGAGTAACCCAAGTCATAGACGGTTCTCTCTGCTATCGCACAGCAAGCGGTACCGGAGCGCCAAGTATAGGTCCAAGACGCTGCTTAACAGCTTCTACCCCCAAGCCATAAGACTGCTGAACAATTAATCAAATGGTCACTCGGATTATTTACATTTTCATTGAACACTGCTTCTACTCGCTGTTTATTATCTATGCATAGTCACTTTACCCCCGCACATTGACTCGGTACCGGTAACCCCTGTATATAGCCTCGTTATTGTTATGTCATTTTCTTGTGTTCCTTTTTGATTCAAATGTTTTACTTTAGTTTATTTAGTAAATATTTTCTTAACTCAATCTCTTGAACTGCATTGTTGGTTAAGGGCCTGTAAATAAGCATTTCACATTAAGGTTGTATTCGGCACATGTGACAAATACAATTGTATTTGATTTATACTGTGGTCTCTGTGTTGTGGTTAAGAGTGTGGTCACTGACCATCTGTGCCTTCCAGCGTGGTTATTGAACATCCTTTGCTTTGTCAGCAGCAAATCCAAACACATGTCACACTCTCAGAGATTCAACATTTCATGGATGTAATATGTGTTGGTCTAAGGCTGTTTTCATGAGGCATTGGTAAAGGGTTAGGCTGCAACTTCTGCAAGGATGCTGTCAGCCTAACTTGTTAATGGAAGATAGAGGGGGGGGGGGGGGGGTAGAGGAAGAGATTTTCTCTCTATTTCTCTTTCTCTGAATCGATCTTGATGAATTTCCAGGCGGACCAGATCCTGGGGCTTTCTCAGGGGGGGTCTCTACTCTCAACAGCTGGACTGCAGCTGCTTTGTTTTTGATATGCGACATAGTACCGTCAACGCACTTCCCCAAACCCCACCACAAATGTAATCAGCAGCCTCCTACTAATAAACCTTACCTCTTCCTGCCAACCTTAACCCTACGACTGTGTATGAAGTCATCACTGTCTCTCTCCAACCCCTGTTTCTTCATTCATTTAGCCTGTTTATTTGATTCCTCTCCACCCTCTCACAGAGATTACTTAAGCAGTTAAAGTGTGACTAAACTGCCTTGTTTTCCAGCTTCTTGATTAAACAGAAAGGTTCTTCTTTCTGTTTAATCAAGAAGCTGGAAAACAAGGCAGTTGGGAAAAAAACAATGCCCTTCTCTTGATTGGGATCTAATTACAAACCAGCAAATCAGTTTCTCGCCTCGGTTTGTGGCGACGAGGCCTTTAACACTCGCTAATGTAGCATGGTTGCTGCCCATCCAAAACAGTGCCCCTCCTTAAACAGTGATTATGATTGTGTTGCATGTATATAACGCAGTCTGCCCACCTTTCCAAAGGCATAAGACATGGTCTCAAGAGAGGCTAAGAGCCCTATAGACTCATTATTACTCTTCCTCATCCATCCAGTAGCAGCACAGCACAGAAAATCACCATTCATAGACATAATATTAGAACACGGCTCAGTAGGGACCTATTCCGGAGGACCCACAGCGATTATAAACACACCTCCATTGGTGTGTGTGTCTGTGTGTTTTTTCCCCATGTGTGTGCACGTGATTGGCTACGAAACTACCTCTACCTCTCAGAAGAAGTTCCAGCTGTTTCCACACAATTTACGCCTTTAGAGCCGTGGGTTAACTGTTGCGGTCAGTCAAACGCATAAATGCAAACTCACCTTTGGGTTTTAAGGCTTCCCCTGAAGCCATCATACCATCATACTTTTTGCAGTGCTACACCACCACACCCTTCTGGGTCACCTCCAGAACACTAGACTCTAACCAGGTTCTTCAGTTGTACAAATGATTCCACAGAAGCCTAAAGTGTACCTTCCCATGAGCCTCATCTGAACAATGCTGTCCTTAGTGTATCACAGCAGAGTAAAGCTCCTAAACCTTTGATCGAGTCCAGTCCTCACACCAGACTTGAAACATACTTCCCTTTCCAAGGCCCACCAACCTGAGAGTGAAGGTTCCCAAATTGGCCCATGCTGCTGACTTAAACCGCATTGCAACCTTCCTTTAACCATGCCCATGAAAAATCACCAAGTCAGCAGGCTTACTGTAACAGCTGAGTCAGACCTGGAAACCAAGTGAAGCCTGCTGTTGTTTTAATGGGAAACACAATGCAGGGGAAGTATACCTGGCAAACCGTGCTGTAAAATGCTCCGGGTGGCAAAACCCTGTGTATGAAATAGCAATTTCCTCTCCCTCCACTCACAGTTCTTGAGATATCATCGGCTGTGAAATCGCTCCATTGTTGTTGTATTGAGCGTAACTTTGTGAAGTGGGCCGTCACGGTAGGAGTTCGAGTTTTGGGCATCGAGCGTATGTATTGACACAGTATAATGTGTGTATGGAGAGTATAATGTTGAACTCTTTTCAGCCAATCTGTTTTGAATGAGCGCAATAACTGTGGGTTTTAGAAGCGATGTTCGGGACCAAGGGTTTACCCTAACGTTAGCGGTTAGAGCAGAGACGTATGGGTCAGAGGAGCCACTTGGCAAGAATGGCAGGCGGTTGAAGGGATGCTAGTCATCCCCTGCTGCTTTGTGGGTAACCATAAACAAACCTATAATCCAGTGTCACATGTCTTGGAAGATCCTGTGGTCATGCGTTGGTTTTGGTGATATAGAGGGAGAAGGAATGCGAGGAGGGGGTGCTTGGTGTCATGGCAACGAACAAATCTTACAGTACCACCCATTCAACTAATTGCAGGGAGAAATCCTGATTGTTTGTGACAATGGACATGTCTTGGGAAGACCTTCTACATAGTGAGGCACGTTTTAGCTGACAGGCCTCTTGTAGAGTGATGCATACCACCTTTAAATGGCCAGTCAATGAGCTGGACTTACAGAAAGAAGAAATAACTCTTTATTGCCTAAGACTAGCTAGTCAGTTGAAATGTCTGTAAGATGGCCACACCTGTCTAAATACAACTGTTTAGACAGTATTTTATGCAGGAAGTTTATTTTTCACAATAAACTGCGGTCGTGGTCCTTGGGTTCACTTTAGTTTATAGTCAGACCTCATTCACACAAACAATACACAAATATGCTTTGTTTGTTCTGAATGGATCTGCTTGTTGTTAACGTTTCTTAGCATTTAATTGTTCTCATGCCAACTGGATATTCTCAGATATTCTCTTGAACATCCTCAGGCAGTGGATCATCCTTTCTCCCTCTGCTTCTCTCCCAGGGTCATGTATTCAATGGCTGGCCAACTGCTTTTAATTTCCACAACACTCCCCTTCTCTCTGTTTGTTTTGACTTGTGCAAAGAAAAGTTCTGAAGGCTTCGGGGCCTTTTGAATTTTCCATCAGAGGATGCAATCTATGTAGTCCACTACTTGGTGTGTAACAGTGGAGTGTGAAGGGGAAGTGGGAATGGGGTATTATTGCGGTCGCATCCTTTTAGTTCGGTCTCGTAACGTCTCGCAAGGTTTTAGCGAGGGGAGCGGGGTGATCTACCACGCTAGGTCAGTCTTTCTAACCTTTACGATGGGATATTTTGATGAAAGAGTAGAGTGTCCTCCGCCATGAGGAGGATTGAAAAGAGGAGTGTGTGACCTTTGAACTCTGGTGTGTTGGATGTTTAACTTCCCCGTCAAGGTGGACCTCATTCTAAACTTGAAAAGAGGGAGCGAGGGGGTAACAAAAGTAGAAATAGGCATGTAATCATTAAAGGAGAGTAAAAGACATGAGGCACAGAAGCAAATTTATGAGAAAACCTGCATATAAAATCCCAATTACTTATCCTTGGCACAGTTTACACCATTTGCCTCTTGCTACTTAACAATAAATGTCTTAGAAGTTACTAGTTTATTAGGTACACCCGGGTTGGACTCCCCTGTAGCCATGAAGGGATGCGCCTGGTCAGCAACAATGTTCAGATACGCTGTGGTGTACAACCGTTGCTCAATTGGTATCAAGGGATCTTACGGGTGTGCCAGGAAAACATTCCCCACAGCATTACACCACCCGCACCAGCAAGTACCATTAACACCAGGCAGGAGCTTTTGGCCCGACTGTTAGCTTGGACTATTCTTGTCATTTTCGCCCACAGGACAGCCGCTAGATGGATGTATTTTGTTTGTCTCTCCATTCTCGGTAAACCCTAGACACTGTTGTGCTTGAAAGCCCAGGAGGCCAGACGTTTCTGAGATACTAGAACCGGCGCTTCTGGCACCGACGATCAAACCATGCACAAAGTTGATTAGGTCACTAGTTTTGCCCATTCTAACCTTCAATCGAACAGTAACTGAATGCCTCGATGCCTGTCTGCCTGCTTTATATTGCAAGAAACCTCTATAGGAACAAACTATTTACATGAACAGGGTAGTGTACCAAATATCGCTCCCTACTTCAGTAGCAGGTTGTCAGTCATTCGAAGACCACTGACCATAAAGCTTCAATGGCGCTCCTCAGGTGTGAATGTATTTTTGTGGATCTATATTTCAGCGATTTGCGCCCAGTGGAAGAGTTCATTGACGACTACAGTTTGGCAGATAGGAGAGTTTACTCTGGGTCCTGTTGGTTATTGCCTCTAACGAGAACGATGAATCAAGCTTTCAGCTTCCTTGGACATCAACCTGAACCTGCTCTGTAGGCCAAGTACAGCAGAGGCTGAAATCATACAATTCAAGTGTCTGAACATACAGCTGGTATGCAATGCTTTGGTAACATCATACTTTGGGTTGGTCCATTAGCATAGAAGGCAGGGTTAGTTCCCAGCGGGCAAAATAGGTTGAAATCATGTCATTACAACCAGTTTAACATTCATTAAGATGTTATTTCAACCAATTTTGCACGCTGGGCTAGACAGTGTTTCCCAAATGTGCTTTTGGAGTTGCCTTGTCGCCTACCAAGAAAACAAGCCCAGTGTTTGTAGCCAGGACCCAGTCTCAAACGGGGACCCTAAAGGCAGTAGTCACTTCTGCTACTCACTGGGTTCTGAGTTGACCCACCATTTGGGAAGCACTTTGTTAGAGGATTACTGTCTAATTTCGTGGTGGGGAAGTGGGAGTTTAATGTTTCAGGAGGATTTGAACCTGAGTGTGTGACCTTGTTATGTTTGTTGAAGCGATGGTTGGAGTGTGTTGGGTTTTCTCCTCAGTAGGAGAAGGGAAGTGGGAGTTTGGTCAGGAGGTCATTTCGATTGAGTGTTGTCAAACAGCCACAATCAGTTGGCGCCATGGAAACAATGGTGCTACACTGATTTAATAAATTGTGAGTGGACTGCAAGTGGCTCTCTTCAGACTTTATAGACTCCCACTGCAATGCAAAGCCAAGACAGATGGCATTGCTCTGGGCTTTAGAGCACATTACTCCAGCCCCCCTGAGATAGTTTTGATTTCTAAACCGGGATCTACAAAACTTCCAAATGATGTATATGGACACGGATAACCCAGTCAGCTTAAGCCAGAAGTACTTCATTTTTTCCAGGAAATGGAAAATAAGAAAAAAAGGGTGGGGGGAGGCGGAGCATGTTAGGGGATGTTCCGACACAGAGGGGGCTTCGTTATGACTCTGGAGCGACCACTGCAGTGCACTCCAAAGAAAAGCCCCTTATGGATGGCTCTCTAGTCTTCAAGGGGTCATGGTATACTGCAGACCTCCCTTTGCAAAGCACTCCATCAGTCATCGTTCCCTCTTTCTCCCCCTGAGAGGCTGGAATGGGAGTGGGGTGTGGGGGGGTGTTTGGAGGCAAGCTGCCAAAGAGTATAGCAATTTTAGCTGCACTACCATTTGCTCTGACACTTTGGTCAGAGAGGTGGAAGTACAGCTGGTCAAACAGAGAGGGAGACCTCTGAAGCAACGTTTACATGACAGCAGCCTCATGCCCCCTCCAGCCATACACTACTGCAGCCATGATCTACTCAAACCTATTACCACTGACCTAAGCACCAGCAAGGGAGGAGGCAAAAGCATATAGCTAGCTAAGCTTGAAGGAATGCTCTATTTTTGATTGGCACTCATTCATTTACCAGTAATTTACTGGACTGTACTTTCATTTATTGTACTGTTCTACCCTGCTAGATTCTCAGCGAGCTGCTTTCAGTCTCTATATACTCTCTTTGGTCCATTAAGGATTTGTTGCATAGTTGAGGTTTCCATGAATAAACAGACTTTCAATATCATATCATACAACTAATACATTTTTGGTGCACATTCCATTCCAAACTGTTGAACATTGTTAAATCCCCCCCCCCCAGACTTATTTTTGGTCTCTTGTCAGAGAATCCCACGCAGTTAGCAGGTCTCCATGGATAGTATTTAAATAAGTTCTACATGTAAAGGCATTTATTCCTATGTTCTTCACACACAATGCTTGAACTGTTTCTCCTGTTCTTTTATGCTGCCCACGGATGTAGGATTTTAATTTGATCACTCTTTTGTTGCTGAGAATTTTCCTGCTGTGGAAGAAATGCAAACTTGTAGTATATTTGAGTTTTAAAAAGGCTTCGTTGCCCTAACGAAAAAATGCATCAACCCCCACTAAAATGTCCATGAATTATTATTCACATAATAAAACACATTTCCTGTTGCTGCGGGGCAATTTTCCTGCTGTAGCAAACTAGCTCAAATTAAGATCCTACAACTGTACACTGCATGTAGTTCTTAAATCAAGGTGAAAGTGCCTCTCGAGAACAAAATTAAAAATCAAGAAAAATACTGCAAATCTCCCCCCACACAAAATAGATACTGTTCTCCCACTGACACTAACAAAATGGTGACCAATATCTAGATTAAAGATAAAGACATCTGGAAGTCGGAGACTAGTCGTGAGGGAGCGTTATTATAAAGAGCTCTTTGGCCCCTGGCTTTTTTGGCCCTTGACATTATGCCCAGATAAAGTTATCAGTAACCTCTTTCTTATAAATGTTTACTTATGTGGGTACGCCCTGATGTGGAATGGGATTTTGCCCCCTATTGGGCTTGGCAAAGCGTACTCTCTACTTTCAGACAAATCACTTAAGAACATGTTATGATTTCTTGTTAACTGCGTGGGCTTCTCTGTCAAAGAGACCAAAAAGAAGTCTAGGGAGATTTAACATTATTCAACAGTTTGCGCACCAAAATGTATTAGTTGTGGTACAGTATGATATTGAAAGTCTGTTTATTCATGGACAGCTTAACTATGGAACAAATACAACAAATGGAGCATAGAGAGTTGTGAATATCTTGAGGTCATATGGATTTGCTCTTTATTGAGGATAAAAGCTCATTTTCACAAATGGTTATACTCTTGTCCTACCACTTCTCCATGCTAAGTGTTGTCATTAGGATGTTGTTATAGCTCTGTTACAGGGTCTGCTGAAAATGGAGGCACACATCATTGCAAATCACGCACGCACGCACGCACGCCCGCCCGCCCGCATGCACGCACGCACACACACACACACACCCTGGCCCATCCCCTGGATGCTTCTGGCCCCTGGATGCTCCTGTAAAGAATTGGCTCTGCTAACTCTGCTAGGCTGCGTTTACACAGGAAGCCAAATTCTGATATTTTGCCTAATTATTGGCAAAAAGTCTGATCTGATTGGTCAACAGACCAATTAGTGAGGGAAAAAAAGATTAGAATTGGACTGCCTGTGTAAACACAGCCCTAGACTTTCAGACTCTTCTTGTGTCTTGATTGGCTGTCTGGCTGGATGTTATCGCCTAGTTAATCTCACTCTGGCCAAACTCTTGGATCCACCAGACACAGCGGGTGTGGTAAGAGACTCCTTGTGGTCTGACAGCCTTTGTGTCTCAGGACTCTAGCATCTCAACACCATAGTAATTATGATTGAAATATAAATCATTTAGCTAGGGTTGCCAGATTACAGAGGCCACTGCATTGCAGAACTCACTTTTCCCGGGTTGCCAGATTACCGGAAGACATTACAGCATATCCCCTCGCAAAGGTTCACGGCTCGCTCGTTGATCTCCGCATCTCTGTGTTGTGGTAATCAGCGTTCAGAACCAAAATGTCTGACTCGGTATGTAGCCTCAGTAGACCTCACAGCGGTTAGTCATAACGTTCAGAGTACAGGCACCATCTTGTTTCTATAACAAACCACCTACTGTACAGACAGTCAGTCTGGACTCTGTAGTCAGAGACTGTAGCTACTGTAGACTGAATGACCTCGTTAGATAGATTCTCCTGACTAAGGTAAAAAAAAAGAAAGAAGGGCTGCTGACATTCAAGATGAAGTTTGTCTGGGATGAGGGAGAAGAGCGAAGTCGAACCGCAGATGGTCGAGCCAAGTCGACCACTGGACCGTGGTAGTGAGCGTGGTCAAACGCAGATGTTCATTAAAAAAAGTTCTCGACCTTGTCTGTCTGCGCTCTGTTTAATGTGCTCCCCTGTGCGGCAGCAGCTCCTGCATTCATAATATAGGTTCCATTCAGTCAGCTGAGGTTTACATCTCACTCCTTAATTTGCACTCCTATCCAAGTACAACACACTCGGCGGAATGGGGTTGATTAGGTTACCCATATGCAGTAAGAAAGGGTTCAATTGAGACTTTGTACACTAGGTGGTAGAGCTGTTAAATATATAGCTTTTTCACAATCATTGCCGATGGTAGAGAGCCGTGTCTTAAGTATGTGTGGTCTGTGTTCCTGAAATGTTCAGTGTGTGTGTGTGTGTGTGTGTGTGTGTGTGTGTGTGTGTGTGTGTGTGTGTGTTCTATTCTTGTGGGGACTTCTCAAACAAAAGTTTGACCAACTGGGGACATTTTGTTAGTTGTTGCTGTTTCTAAGGGGTTCAAGGTTAAGGTTAGACACTAGGGTGTTATGGTTAGAATTGCGTTAAGGGTTACGGTTAGGAGCTAGGGTTAGGTTTAAGGTTAGGAGCTAGGGTTAGGTTTAGGGTTAGGAGCTAGGGTTAGGTTTAGGGTTAGGAGCTAGGGTTAGGTTTAGGGTTAGGAGCTAGGGTTAGGTTTAGGGTTAGGAACTAGGGTTAGGTTTAGGTTTAGGAGCTAGGGTTAGGTTTAGGGTTAAGGTTCAGTTTTTGGGTTAAGGTTATGGTTATGGTTAAGGTTAGGGTAAGAGTGCAGGTTAGGGTTAGAGTTAAGGTTAGGTAAAATAGGATTTTGAATGGGATTGAATTGTGTGTCCCCATAAGGTTAGCTGTACAAAACTGTATGTGTGTGTGTGTGTGTGCACGTGCATGTGTGTTTGCTCGTATGTGTGTGTTTGCTCGTGCAATACCATGAATGTGTATGTGTGTATGAAAAGGCATGGAAGATGAGACCACCAGACAGCTAATGATATTCCACGTAACTGGATATTTAAAACCATTGTGTTCCATAAGAATCCCCTACTTGTGAAACTGTAACCCTAATGACAATAGTTCCTCTCTCTGCGCTGACTGTGATATCGGAGCTGAGCACACCTGAACTGGGGATTCCAGAAAGGATCAACTTACTTGTCCTCACTTTGGTAGCTGCATCTATATGGTACAGTTGTTTTAGAGTAGGCATGCATGTGCATCTTAACATTTAACATCTTCATCTCCCCTGAGCTTGGACTTGACCCTGCCCTTTCTGTTTCCTGTCCAGCCGGGTCATGAGTCACAGTAACACATGGCAACGCTACTGTGGACAGCAATGCTACTGTGGAAACTCCCTGAAATTATCTTTTGTGTTCCCAACTTAATTTCCCTCCAATTACCATAATGCACTTTGTGTTTCCCACCGGAAAATACTGTTTTTTTTGTATCTGAAATGCACTTGAGAACCCAATGTGAAGGGCCTTTCCCCCCTTAACACGGAACAGGGGTTAATTGAGGACGTTAGGTATAGAATGTGGCTATTAAGAGTTGGCTTTGAGACCACACATAGGGCCTGAGCACTGCCAACAGAGTAATGCTGTGGTGTCATGGAAGCTGTGATGCTAATGAAATCAAGCAGATGGGGCATGGAGATGGCATGCTACTCCCTGGTCTGCCGAGCTGCTTTTTTTCTGTCTTTCCCTCCATTTCTCTCTGCCTTTCTCTCTCTCTCTCTTTCTCTCCCCTCTGATTGTGGTCAAGCTTGAATCACTATGAATTATGCTGCCAACTGTGCCAAAGAGATAAAGATATTTATGTTTGTTTCCAGCCTTTGGGGAATTAACGATATTTGATATTTAATGCACTTGCACAAAACCCACAATGATAAATAATGGGCTTCAGAGTGAAAACAGACTTTGACTGCTCTTGGGTAAAGGAGTAATACCCACATTTCTGTCATGTCAATTCATTCCAAATGTCATGATTTAATTCATTTAAAAAAAATAAAAAATAAAAATGTCTCAAGGGCTCTAGTTGGACTTCTGGCAAAGTCTTGGCTGGCTCGTAAAGACATTAACAAAGAAAACAGTGCTGATGGAAAAATGACTGTTAATAACCGACCCAGAGGATTCGGCAATACCACTCCTGCATGGCATGAAAACAGATTGTTCTGCCAATTCTCACATAGAAACTTAATGGGGAGGTTTAACATGCTTTTACATATATATCACACACCATTTTTGGCAAAATCATGATGAAAGTGGCCATTTTAGGCCCTTTTTAGACCAGTACAGGCCTCCTGTAAGACCCTATGATCCAGAACCATACATGATACAGACAAAATATTCATGTCATTATACTCTTATAATGTGTCTATAATATATAGTCTATATTCTGAAATACAATTTATTCAACATGAAAAATATTATAATTAATATTTCAAAAGTACCATTTTTTTATTTAGCTTATTTTTAGACATATTGTTTGGAACAAACTACTCTTCAAACATATCACATTTCTGGAGTGGGCTCTTCTTTTGAAGAAATTATACATTTTATACATAGAAATTGACATTATAGGTCATTAACCAATCACAGCCCTCCTGTAGGATTGCACATTCACCAAATTACCAGCAGAGGGAGGTCCCTTTGAATCCATTTTCCCATTCACTGCGTTGGTGGCACTCATACAATTTATCATGGCAAAAATAAAAGGAGAGAGCCCACTCTGGGAATGTGATGTACTTGAATGGTATATTGTTTAAAACAAGATGTCTAAAACTTAACAGAATCAAAAAGGGTACTTTAGAGATATTAATATGTATGTGTAATAATGTATTTCAGAATGCAGCGATACTCCATATTTTAGAGCAAACTGTTTGGAGTATAATGACACCAAGATGTTGTCTGTGTCATGTACGGTGCACAGATCATAGGGTCTTACAGGAGGCATGTATAGGTCTAAAAAGGACCTAGAAGGGTCACTTTTCATCATGAAAAAAAATGGTCTGTGCTACAAATAGAAATGTTTGTCAAACATACTTCCTTCCAATTAAGTTTCTATGTGAGAATTGCCAGAACAATCTGAGATGCAAAAAATATTTGCCTGCATGGAATCGCCCAGGGAACTATTTTGTAGCCATTTGGTTATTTTCATACCAATTGAACTTTATAAATCTGCTTCTCCACTGACCCTGTGCAGTGTTATTAGACCAAGGAGTTCTCGTACTGAGTTCATTGTGGGAAAAAAGTCCCCCCTCTTCTTGAATTATGGCTGACGTAAGCCACATGTATGGTGTCAAATATGAAGGCCATGGGAGTGATAACAGATTCTAGGCACTTCACCATTTTGTCAGCTCAGCTTGCTGTTTGCGTTGTAACATTGTTGTAAAGTTGATGTTTACTTGAGAGTGCCATCAAAATGCTAAAATACTATGGAGTGATATTAATGCCAAAAGAATTCAATAATGTTGACTATACCATTGCATAGTGGTGTGACCATGGAGGCATTCTTGCAGCTGACTGGACAGAGTATGTCATCAAAATCATTCCTTGGCGTTCAGGGGTCTCTAGGGAGCAACTTCCGTGCTCCCTAGAGTACAGTTCTAAGTCCCATTTTCGTTTTTTGAACATGACCCACTTAACCATTGCTGGTGGGATTCAAATTCTTGAGGTTACCCTCCCTGGCCTCACACACTGGGACTTGGTACGTCTGCTTCCCACAGCAACTACCGTGCTTATGTTTTGAAACACATTATTTACTTGGTGAGACCTTTGCAAGCTATTTAAATTTCTGGTTTTCCTGCTTATTACCTCGTAATTCCAGAAGTCTTCCAACCAGGATTTCTGAAAATATCGATAAATGTTGGGAAAGTTACTAGACTTTTCATCTGGATGGGACCACATGATGGAGTTGGAAGGCTGTTTTTACACCTGTTCATTGGCTGATCTCCAGCTCTCTATCTGTGTTTACACAGGCAGCCCAATTCTGATATTTTACCAAATCATTGGCCTAAGACCAATTAGTGGGTGAAGATCAGAATTATGAGTGCGTGTGTTTGCGACTCAGTGCACCTAATGGCAGAGCTATCTCAAATCCAAGCCATCTATCTCATCCTGTGACAGTGGTAGAATGCCGTTGCTCAGCGTCGGAGCCCTTATAAACGTTCCCCATTCATTCCCACTTAAGTGGTGAAAGCCTTTGATCAAGGCTAGGGTGCTAGGAGCTTTGCTGGGCACTAGGCTAATGCCTGTGTTGACTCACCTCTAAGCCTGCTGCTAACAGACAGGCCTTTGTGCTTACAGGAGGCCATTGCTCACCTGACCGCGTGTCCTCTCTCAGCTGAATACACAACGCTAACGTCTACCTAGCCAGCTAGCTCCTTTTTCCTGTTTTTCAAACCATGCGTGGCCAACATCACCCCCTAAACCGGGCTGTCACTCAAAACGAAGGACGCCGAAGGCAATGGCAACAAGCATTTTGATCTTGTGAATGACTTCTAAGTAAATGACGCTCTTTTCAAAGTGAACACAAAACAAGTCCCGTCACAGACCGAGGCTAACGTTGTTAAAGCGTGACATAATCCCTAGAAAGAAGCATTACTGTAACATGTGGTGTAGCCTAATCCAAGTGCCACAGAGGATACAGTACAATTAGGTTTAGACTGAGTGGCTTTGTTGAATTCTAGCCTTTGTGACCAATGACAGCATTGTGGTACCACAGATACGTGTGTGTGTGTGTGTGTGTGTTGTGTTGTGTGTTTTGTGAAGTGATTTGAGTTATTCCATTGGTATCCTTTTTATTTCAATTAATTACTGGAGGTTTACTCATATAAAGTCATCACAGATTGCATCTGGCCCTACCTATACTCCTACCAAGAATCTCATACCAGACTGGGATTAAATGGATAGTGCGAGATTTTCATTGATACCAATTGTATGTCTCTGTGTGCAGTTTGAAGGAAGTGAAAGGTAGTTTTGCGAGCCATCGCTAACTAGACTTCCAGTCATTGCACTGACGCTAGTTAACAACTTCCTTAAAACTGTTCTCAGAGATATAAAAATGGTATCCAATAGTTCACCTGACTCTGGCTAGTAGAAAAGGGCTAAATTGCCAAAATCTCGCACTATCCCTTTTAAGTTTGATTAAAAATGGCCCTCTCCCTCCACCTGGCAGTCCATTCCAGGCTTAATGGAGGCACATGGTAGTGTAATGACTGTAAACCCCTGGACTGCTCCAGCTCCACTTAACCTGTCCAGAGCCTGTCTCTCACCACTGCCGTATTACCCCTCGACTCCTCCGTCTGCTGGGCCTCTCTCTGTCTGTAGTCTTCCCCCTATGCAGCAAGTGTCTGCGGATGGTGTCAGCTAGGGCTGCAAGGATATACACATACGTGTACAAAAGCACACACTCGACACAAGTCCAACACAAGTAAATGTACACACATTTGCACAAACCTACACACACACACACACACACACACACACACACACACACACACACACACACACACACACACACACACACACACACACACACACACACACACAAAGATGCTTAAGAGATATTCATTATTTTGTGAATTCGTTCCATTCTGTACTTGGCACTCCATTATTGAAGAGAGATAGCAGGAAAGCAGCTAGCTGTATATCGGACTCCTGATGGGCCAAAGGTCCTCGTCCATTAACCCTAACTCATCTACTGTAGACTCTGTGCATTAGAAAGGCATTAAATGTGCCCTATGTGCCTGATCCCACACTCTCAGAAAAAAAAGCTGCTATCTAGAATCTTAAAGGGTTCTTCGGCTGTCCCCATAGGAGAACCCTTTGAAGAACCCTTGTTGGTTCCAGGTAGAACCCTTTTGGATCCAAGTAGAACCAATTTGGGTTCCATGTATGACCCTCAGTGGAAAGGGTTCTACATGGAACCCAAAATGGTATTACCTGGAACCAAAAAGGGTTCTCCTATGAGGACAGTCGAAGAAGCCTTTTGGAACCCTTTTTTCTAAGGGTGTAACTAGAGCTCTGTTTACGTAACTCGAACGTTCCCACAAATCATCCATAGACATCATTTGCATGACGTGATTGTGAAAGAGTGAGGTATGCAAGACGAGTCTTATAACCATGACAAATGACTTTTTCTCTCTCTGTCTATTGTAAAAATGTAGTTCAGTTTTGTGGGCGAATGTTTGTTGATAGCTGCTAATTACTGTGTACTACTTACTGTGTCTTCAAAATGACCTTAAATGTTTTCACATCATTCAACACAGTGAATCTCTACTCCTCACAGATACTTTTTAAAGACCATGGCTGGTGGTTTCAATTCACAAGCATGTTTCATTCACCTCCATGTAAGGCTTGACACCAATAGTCTGAGGAGTTCTCTAAAGCACTAGCATATCTAAGACCATGGGGCATTTTCAATAATGCCCTTTTGAGGCCTGAACTAAATCAGTCCCAGGAGAAAGGCTTCAGACTTTTAAACAGTCTAGTAGTCTAGTATTAAAGTGGTTATTGTTTTGCATTCCTTTATTTGCTAGCTACAGCCCGTTGGGTGAACAAATGTTGTGGTTAGCTTCCTCTGTGGCCAGCTTGTAACGGTCTCATTTCCATATCCAGAGGAGAGACGCATAGTGGGGCTGGAGTTGGGTTTAGAGGGACAAAAGGGAGTAAACTTTGACGATGACACACACACACACACACACGCACGCACACACAAACACACACACACACACAAACACACACGCACTCCCTCCAAGCCATTGCATTGTCAGCAACTTAACAGTTTGTGAGCTGTCTTTAGTCTGAAGGTGTGAGGGTTGAAGTCAGGTTAAAGGATCATGTTGTAACTGTACACACCAGTGTTTTACAGTATCATGCTATATTCCCCGTCAGAATGTTTCTGTCAGAAGTCCTCCAGTGATTGTTTGATATAGAAAGGGGCCTGTGGTTTCCTGTAGGCCTGTCCAAAGTAAACCTCATAATACTACTGTAATGGGATTAGTGGTGGAGTTTTGACTGACTGGGAAACCTGGCTCAACAGCAGGAGGTTAAGTTACTGAAACACACACACACACACCAAACACACACGCGCAGGCGTGCAGGCATGCACGCACACAAACACACAAACACACTGACTTAGAATACCTAATGACGAGCTGCAGACCATACTATTTACCAAGAGATTTTTCATCTATATTTTTCATTGCTGTCTATTTACTACCACAATGTGATGCTAGCTCTAAGACCGCACTCAACGAGCTGTATAGGGCCATAAGCAAACAAGAAAATGCACATCCAGAGATGGCGCTTCTCTTGGCCAGTGATTTTTATGCAGAGAAACTGAAATCCGCTTTACCTTACTTTTACCAGCATGTCACCTGTGCAACTAGAGATGACAAAGCTCTTGATCACCTTTACTCCACACTCAGAAACGCATACAAGGCTCTCCCTCGCCCTCCCTTTGGCAAATCTGACCACAAATCTATCCTCCTGATTCCTGCGTACAAGCAAAATGTCAAACAGGAAGTACCAGTGACACACTCAATATGGATGTGGTTCGATAAAGCGGATGCTAAACCACAGGACTCTTTCGCTAGCACAGACTGGAAAATGTTCCAGGATTCATCAGATAACATTGAGGAGCTTACCACATCAGTCACTGGCTTCGTTAATAAGTGCATCGACGATGTTGTCGTCCCCACAGTGAACGAACATACATATCCCAATCAGAAACCATGGATTACAGGCAACATCCGCACTGAGCTAAAGGCTACAACTGCCGCTTTCAAGGAGCGGGACACTAATCTGGACGTTTATAAGAAATCCCGCTACGACCTCCGACGAGCCATCAAACAGGCAAAGTGTCAATACAGGATCTAATCCTACTATGCCGGCTCTGATGCTCGTCGGATGTGGCAGGGCTTGCAAACTGTCACAGATAACAAAGGGAACCCCAGCCACAAGTTTCCCAGTGGCGTGAGCCTGCCAGATAGGCTAAATGCCTTATATTCTCGCTTCGAGGCAAGCAACACTAAACCATGCATGATGAGAGCACCAGCTGTTCTGGATGACTGCGTGATCTCACTCTTTGTAGCCGATGTGACTAAGACCTTTAAACACGTTAACATTCACAAGGCCGTGGGGCCAGATGGATTACCAGGACGTGTACTCAGAGCATGCACTGATTAGCTGCCAAGTGTCTTTACTGGCATTTTCAACCTCTCCCTGACCCTGTATGTAATACCTACATGTTTCAAGCAGACCACTATAGTCCCTGTGCCCAAGAACAGCAGGATAACCTGTATAAATTACTATCGCGCTGCGTAGCACTGCAGCCATGAAATGCGTTGAATGGATGGTCAGGGCTCACATCAACACCATCATCCCAGACACCCTGGACCCACTCCAATTCGCATACCTCCTCAACAGATCCACAGATGATATTTCTCCCACACAGCCCTCTCCCACCCAGAAAAGAGGAACACCTACGTGAGAATGTTGTTCATTGACTACAGTCCAGCTTTCCACACCATAGAGCCCTCCAAGCTCATCACTAAGCTCAGGACCCTGGAACTGAAGACCTCCCTCTGCAACTGGATCCTGGACTTCCTGACGGGCCGCATCCAGGTGGTAAGGGTAGGCAACAACACATCCACCACGCTGACCGTCAACACTGGGGACCCTCAGGGGTGCGTGTTTAGTCCCCATCCTGTACTCCCTGTTCACCCATAACTGTGTTGCCACGCATGACTCCAACACCATCATTTAGTTTGCTGACGACATGACGGTGGTAGGCCTGATCACCGACAATGATGAGACAGCCTATAGGGAGGAGGTAAGTGACCTGGCAGTGTAGGCAGTTGACCCTTTTATTTTGATTTTTGCGCTGTCTCTATGCACACTCACAGGGCCTCACACACTCACGCACACTGGCACTCCAACACACACAAACACTCACTTCATAATTTGCTTACACACATAAATGCACATACATGTATACCGACTCTACACACACACGCAAACCCACTCACCTACTGTACAATCATTATATACCCAGCTGCTACTCTGTTTATCATATATCCTGATGCCTAGTCACCTTACTCATACAGAGTTGAAGTCAGAAGTTTACATACACTTAGGTTGGAGTCATTAAAACTCATTTTTCAACAATTCCACACATTTCTTGTTAACAAACTATAGTTTTAACATTCACAATGTTTTGGCAAGTGGGTTAGGACATCTTCATTGTGAATGACACAAGTCATTTTTCCAACAATTGTTTACAGACAGATTATTTCACTTAATTCACTAAGTTGACTGTGTCTTTAAACAGCTTGGAAAATTCCAGAAAATGGTGTCATGGCTGTAGAAGCTTCTGATCGGCTAATTGACATCATTTGAGTCTATTGGAGGTGTACCTGTGGATGTATTTCAAGGCCTACCTTCAAAACTCAGTGCCTCTTTGCTTGACATGGGAAAATCAAAAGAAATCAACCAAGACCTCAGAAAATAAATTGTAGACCTCCACAAGTCTGGTTCATCCTTGGGAGCAATTTACAAATGCCTGAAGGTACCACGTTCATCTGTACAAACAATAGTACGCAAGTATAATCACCATGGGACGACGCAGCCTTCATACCGCTCAGGAAGGAGACGCGTTCTGTCTCCTAGAGATGTACGTACTTTGGTGTGAAAAGTGCAAATCAATCCCAAAACAACAGCAAGGACCTTGTGAAGATGCTGGAGGAAACAGGTACAAAAGTATCTATATCCACAGTAAAACGAGTCCTATATCGACATAACCTGAAGGCTGTTCAGCAAGGAAGAAGCCACTGCTCCAAAACCGCCATAAAAAAGCCAGACTACGGTTTGCAACTGCACATGGGGACAAAGAGTGTACTTTTTGGAGAAATGTCCTCTGGTCTGAAGAAACAGAAATAGAACTGTTTGGCCATAATGACCATCGTTATGTTGGAGGATAAAGGGGGAGGCTTGCAAGCTGACGAACACCATCCCAACCATGAAGCACGGGGGTGGCAGCATCGTGTTGTGGGGTGCTTTGCTGCAGGAAGGACTGGTGCACTTCACAAAATAGATGGCATCATAGGAAGGAAAACTATGTGGATATATTGACGCAACATCTCAAGACATCAGTCAGGAAGTTAAAGCTTGGTCACAAATGGGTCTTCCAAATGGACAATGACCCCAAGCATACTTCCAAAGTTGTGGCAAAATGGCTTAAGGACAACAAAGTCAAGGAATTGGAGTGATCATCACAAAGCCCTGACCTCAATCCTATAGAAACTTTGTGGGCAGAACTGAAAAAGCATGTGCGAGCAAGGAGGCCTACAAACCTGACTCAGTTACACCAGCTCTGTCAGGAGGAATGGGCCAAAATTCACCCAACTTATTGTGGGAAGCTTGTGGAAGGCTACCCGAGACATTTGACCCAAGTTAAACAATTTAAAGGCAATGCTACCAAATACTAATTGAGTGTATGTACATTTATTATGTAAATGTGATGAAGGAAATAAAAGCTGAAATAAATAATTATCTCTACTATTATTCTGACATTTCACATTCTTAAAATAAAGTGGTGATCCTAACTGACCTAAGACAGGGAATTCTTTCTAGTATTACATTTCAGGAATTGTGAAAAACAGAGTTGAAATATATTTGGCTAAGGTGTATGTAAACTTACGACTCTCTGGTACCGCACGGCAAGCAGTACCGATGCACCAGATCTGGAAACAATAGGACCCTGAACAGCTTCTACCTCCAAGCCATAAAACTTCTAAATAATTAACCAAATAGCTACCCAGACTATCTGAATTGACCCTTTGCACTTTAAGTATTTTGACTCATCACAAACTCTGCTGCTACTGCTTATTATCTATCCTGTTGCCTAGTCACTTTAATTCTTCCTATATGTACATATCTACCTCAATTACCTCATAGCCCTGCACATGGACTCAGTACTGGTACCCTGTGTATACGGCCAAGTTATTGTTGCTCATTCTGTGTTTATTCCTTGTGTTATTATCTTTCAATTATTTTTGTATTTTTCTCTCTGCATTGTTGGGATTAAGCATTTTACTGTTAGTCTACACCTATTGTTTACGAAGCGTGTGACAAAGGCAGTTCGCTTTGATATGACACACACTGATAAAGCATGTTCTGGCTCAGGGTTGAATGTGTTTGATATGACACACACTGATAAAGCATGTTCTGGCTCAGGGTTGAATGTGTTTGATATGACACACACTGATAAAGCATGTTCTGGCTCAGGGTTGAATGTGTTTGATATGACACACACTGATAAAGCATGTTCTGGCTCAGGGTTGAATGTGTTTGATATGACACACACTGATAAAGCATGTTCTGGCTCAGGGTTGAATGTGTTTGATATGACACACACTGATAAAGCATGTTCTGGCTCAGGGTTGAATGTGTTTGATATGACACACACTGATAAAGCATGTTCTGGCTCAGGGTTGAATGTGTTTTAAATAGTGCTTAATCCACACTGTCTTCTCAAACCTCACATAGGAGATACTGTACAAAGCACATTTCCCTCAGAGTCTCCGTTACCAAATTGAATTGGACTCAATATTATCATTTCTTTGAATTGCATAACCTAAGCAAGACGAATTAGCTGTTATGTGCACTTAATGAAATAGTGCGGAGACTGTATAACTGGGCTATACTGTATGTGCAGATGGTAACAGTCTAGTCCCTGCCAAAATAATGCAGTGCTCTGAGTCCAGGCCGCATTACACACTCCTCAAAATGCAATGACCCACTTAGGAAATTACCCCGAGAGAGATTCCTAAGGAACGACGGATGACCACTTGGATAGAAAACAGTCATGGATAAACACACACACCCACACACCAACCCACCCACACACACACACACACACACCCACCCACCCACACACCCACACCCACACACACACACACACACACACACACACACACACACACACACACACACACACACACACACACACACACACACACTGCCATGCACCCACATGGCTAATTAGCAACATGTGTATGCGAAGCTGGCAGCCAAACCTTCCACTACGCAATGCCCCAAAACTGCTCCCAAACACCCTCTAGCTAACGAATCAGGGAGATTTGGAGTGTTAATTAATTGGTCATTCATTCTAGTGGTCTTTATTCTGGCACTGTGGTTATATTACCCTACAATTACTTATAGCGCTTCTATCATGATATTTCCCAGTAGATTGAAACATATTGTATGCACACTGAAATGATTAATCTGTGACTTGAAGTGAATCTGAGGTACTTGCTACTTTGTTGGTGATGTCTTAGTCCAGGTGATGTTTGTCCCGTCAAGGCCAGGTTTCTATCACTCCGCCAATGATGATGTCACACCTGCTTCCATACAGTATGTTGGTCTTGCGTCATGGGAACCTGCATCTGCCAAAGAGTGCTGTGTGATGTCTCCAGCTGCTCCCCCATCTGTTGTTATGTCACTGGGTGGGCGAGGAGCTCCAGGTGATAGGACTATTTGGAATTTTGGCCTCTCTTCCATGACACCAGTAAAACATGCACTCAGACCAAGGGTTAAGGTTTACTAGGGACACTGGCTTGAAGAAGCCTGAGAGGTGATGGCCATTAAAGACTGTGTGAAGCATGCCTTGTCTCTCTATGGGGAGCTAGCGCTAGCCTAACACTGTGGGTTAGCCTAGCGGTATGGGTTAGCCTAGTGGTATGGGTTAGCCTAGCGCTGTGGGTTAGCCTAGCGGTGTGGGCTAGCCTATTGGTGTGAGTTAGCCTAGCAGTGCTAAGCCCATTTTACAGGAGCAGCCTGGACCCGGTGTGTGTATTAGTCTACGCTAATGCCTTCCAGATGACATGCCTTACCCTGCTATACAGTCTCACAAAACGGATGATTGTTCCATGGGTTCTCCCTCCTAACGAGGAACATGTGTGGTGGGGAGTGTGTGTGAGTGTATAGAGATGCGTGTGGAGAGGGACTGGGATGGAAGGAGTGAAGGAGGGGAATGCTTCCACGTTCTCATCCTCTTGGCAAATTAGGTGAAACTGTGGCAGATTTGTAATCCATTGAAGCGGAAAGTAATGGCTGGAAATGAAAGCACAAGCCAGATCACCTTCACAATGCAGAAAGAGAAATGAGGGGAGTCAGTGCAGCCCAGTTTGCGGACCAATTTGTCATTGGTATTAATATTCATAATCACGAATTCATTGTGAATATACACATAACTAACTCATCAGGTCTTTATATGAATGAATGTGCTATCCTATCCATGCACTATGTCATATGCCTGTCTTATTCATGTGATTTAATACAGTATTTGATTGTGTGTGTTTCAGAGCGGGGCTCCCAGGGCCAGATAGACCTGACCGAGCTGATCGGCATTCCTCTCCCCCCATCGGTCTCCTTCATCACAGGGTTCGAGGGCTACCCGGCGTACAGCTTCGGGCCCGATGCCAACGTTGGCCGCCTCACCAAGTCCTTCATCCCCGACCCCTTCTACCGTGACTTTGCCATGACCGTCACCGCCAAGCCCACCACGCAGCGCGGCGGGGTCCTCTTCGCAATCACCGACGCCTACCAGCGGGTGGTGCACCTGGGGGTGGCGTTGAGCCCCGTGGAGGATGGGTCTCAGCGGGTGCTCCTTTACTACACCGACCCGGGGGATGGGAGCACCAAGGAGGCGGCCAGCTTCAAGCTGGGTGACCTGACGGGGAGGTGGGCCCGCTTCACGCTGACGGTGCAGGGGGCGGAGGTGCGCCTCTACATGGACTGTGAGGAGTACCACCGCGTGGCCTTCCAGAGGAGCCCGGAGCCCCTCACCTTTGAGGCCAGCTCGGGCATCTTCGTGGGCAACGCCGGTGGCACAGGGCTGGACAGGTTTGTGGTAAGTTGACAGGTGGGGTTTTGTTTTTGTGGTGTTTTTGCTTCTTTTTGTGTATGAGTGGAGGTGTTGGGGGGTTATTTTACGTTGGTTAGGCCTATAGTGTGTTTGTGTTTAGTGTCCTCTGCTTGGTTTTCATGCGCCTGGTTGCTGTTTGGCTGCATGGTTGCTGTTTGGCTGCATGGTTGCTGTTTGGGCCTCAACCCTTCCAGAATGAAATCAGATCTCGGTCTGATTTAAATGTTCGATTCCATAATGATTTTCCTCAGCACTACAATGATTAAATTGAGAGTGTGCCCCAAACCCAATAGTAATGAGTCCCAAAACGGAGTGTTCAGAAGTGGTCATCAGGGCTTGCCACAGGCTGGCAGCATGGCTCGCCTCCATAGGCTTTGAATGACTTCACGGTCGATTGCCTGGGAAAGAGACAGTAGGGTGAGTCATTGTGGAGAACTTGACTAAGAGCTGGGCTCACCACTTCTGCTGACATCATGGTCAGCCATTTTGATTTTAAGGCATGAATAACCCTGATGCAACATTATGGCAATAGCAGAGGATAGAGGACTGAATGACCTATACATCTTTATAAGATATACAATAAATGCTATGAATTAGCATGTGAATGCTTGTGGAATGAACATATCGTGCCACAAACCAGTGTTCACCTAGCCGGAGAGTGTTTACTTAACTCTGAATTTCTTGTAAAATGGATAGATGAAGAGAAAATGGAGATTGCTTAACTAGTTTTAATCAGACTGCGTATGTCACGATCGTCGTAAGGAACGGACCAAAATGCAGCGTGGTATGTGTTCATGATGATATTTTAATTAAAGAAAGCACTGAACACTGAATACAAAACAATAAACGAATGTGAAGCTAAATGAGAACTGTGCTGTCACAAGCAACTAACATAGACAATCACCCACAAACAAACAGTGAAACTCAGGCTACCTAAGTATGATTCTCAATCAGAGACAACTAATGACACCTGCCTCTGATTGAGAACCATACTAGGCCGAAACATAGAAATCCCCAAATCATAGAAAAACAAACATAGACTGCCCACCCCAACTCACGCCCTGACCAACCTAGATAATGACAAAACAAAGGAAATAAAGGTCAGAACGTGACAGCGTATGTGACTCGAACCCAGCTCTTCTGCGAGCCACAAGACTGTGTTATCCCATTGATCTAAATCCTGGCATTACAATGCAGTTTATTTCACCCTTAGATATAAAATAACCAATCAATTGCTACTTCCACTCCACCATACCACTACTTAATGTTGTACTAATCTAAACAGAGTGGATGAACTAATAAATCATTGCCTGCTTCAGTTTTAAAGTGCACCAAAAAGCTCATTTCAAGCAGCTATTTTCCTCTCATTAAAGTTTCATTGGAGCGATGGGTTGGTAGATTCCAAGAAATACAGTTAACCTTGGGGAGAGGAGCAGGAAACTCTCTCTCTTCCAACCTGCTTGTTTCAACCTGCACCCGCCTATCTCTTCTCACCTAGCACCCGGGAGCAAAGCAGACTGCTCGCTGATCAGAGCCTTTCACTCTATAAATCACTCTGTGTTCATTGCTCATCTTCCTTTAGTCCTCTCTCTTTCTCTTGCTCTGCCAAGAGGGTGCATGCGCATGAGTGTGCGTGTGTGTGTGCGTGAGTGTGTGCGTGCGTGCATGTGTGCGCGTGCTTGTGGGCGTGAGTGTGAGCGTGTGTGTGCGTGCTTGCAGCCAGGCAGTCATGGTAGTCATACCATGCTGGTTTGGGACCAGTGGTCTTCAGTAACAGCCAGTTCTGATAGTGACCATGTTTGTTTTATTTCTAAATACATTTAAGCGTTAGCTGAAATCTTGCAAAGAGACTTTGTGTAACCCTGACGTAAGCAGCATATGTTTTAGATGTTCTACTTGATAGGACCGTTCATTGTGTAACTTACCATCACAACACAAGACCTTCGCGTCTGCAGTCTTTGCAACAGTTACTCGGTTCCAACAGACATGGTTGTTTATGCAGTGTGGTGGCTTGTGCTGTGAGGAAAACCCTCCTCTTGCTGTGTGCCTGTTGGTGTCTGCTGTAGCCAGCTTGTTGTTACCCTGCCAAACAGTGTGCAGAAAAGTTTAGTCAGTCTAGCCAATGCTCCTCAGATTACAGGCAGGCCGTGAGATAACGTTACTGATCCAGTAAGGTCTGAGGAAGAGAGAGGTACACCACTCCCCCCTCCTCCCCATCTGCAGCCAAGAGACAATCCAGCTCGGCTGAGACATGGCTCTCTGTGCCTTTGGCCACATCCCCATCCTCATAAATCTAAGCTCACTACTCCCCTCCGCCACAGGGATGCATACTCTTACCATACTAAGTGTACCCTCTGGCTGAGGGTAGCTGCTTCTAGCTGCTTTTATATGTCCCTCGTTTCATTTACTGTAAATGTCCCTTTTCTTAAATAATGTGGATTTGCAAGTTGCATTTTATTGTACAGCTTTTACTGCTATATTTGTGTTTACTTGGTCGTGTCAAATCTGTTTACTTCATGCTTCTGCTGTTGATGCTTCTTTTTGTGTTTATGTCTGAGTCCTGTTAGATTAGTAACATATAGCCAATAGTGGACATGGATCAAAACAACACTATTGGGGGGGGCGATGCTCTGCAGCCGGCCCGGTGCTGCTTCCAGCCTCTCGTACAGTATGTACTGTTTGTGTTTGTAGCGTCTGAGGAGTCGGGATGAACATAAAACAGCAAAAAGAAGAACAGCCGATTCACATTGGACAGTAGAGCTCAATTCTATTATTATGTCTTTGCTCAGTTGTGTCATCGTAGGGGTGAAAAGCAATATCAGTAGTCTACCGTAGCATTCCAGCAATATTACAGATCAGGGGTGGGATTCGGGCCCTTAGAGCAGCTTTTAAAAAAAAGTCTCGCCCATCAGGCACTGGGATCACACACTGTGAGCAATGCACACAAACGCATACAATGTCATTGCAATCACACAGCTGCTGATCAGTATGGGTCAGCAGCACCCCCTGTAGGTCACAGCTGCAGTGTTGAGCAGGGTTTCCCAAACTCGGTCCTCGGGACACCAGGGGGTGCGCTTTTGGACTTTGCCCTAGCACTACACAGCTGATTCAAATAATCAACGAATCATCAGCTGAACGCGATTGATGGTAGTGTTTCCTATTTGGAAGGCTCACTGATCGCAATGCTTTTAATTCAAGTTTAATTCAACAAAATCCTTGATTGTGCTGTACCGTGCTCTTCTCGCGTCCCTTTTCTATTCAAAGATTAAGATTGATCTCAGAAAAGCTCATGAAACTTTGAATTAATCAGAGCTCTCTGTTGCATGGCACATTTGTTGTTTATCTGCAAACTCTGTTTACAGCATCAACAGATGGACTTGATTTGGTTGACCCAGATTGATCCTGCCTCTCTTCTCCCTCCCCTCCTCTCCTCTCTTCTCCCTCTCTCCCCTCCACTTGTTTCCTAGAAGATTTGTTGGATTAAAAACAGGTGTTTGTCCTCTGGATAGAACCCACAAATAGATTTACCAAGCACGCCTTTGTCCGTTTGCAGCACTTCTGTTATTCATTGCTAGAGTGGGATCTATGTTCTGTTCGAGTTATAGCAGTTTAAAGGTTGCTTGTCTTGAATAGTTATTGTCAGTAAGACTAGAGGCACCTGTTCGCCATACTTGAAATGCTGATTTCAATTGCAGTAAAAGGTTGTGGAATGGTATTACTAATGGGAGTGAGAGTGAGAATGGTCATTCATTTGGTGTGTGTGTGTGTGTGTGTGTGTGTGTGTGTGTGTGTGTGTGTGTGTGTGTGTGTGTGTGTGTGTGTGTGTGCATATGGGTGCAAGGGCACAAGGGTTCATGCATTGACTGTGAGTGTGTACACTAGTGTTATTGTGACTTAACGTCTCCCCCCTCTCTCTCTCTCTGTCTCTCTCTCTCTCTCTGTCTCTCTCTCTCTCTGTCTCTCTCTCTCTCTCTCTCCCCCCCAGGGTTCTATTCAGCAGCTGGTTCTGAAGGGGGACCCCTCGGCCCCAGATGACCAGTGTGAGGAGGACGACCCCTATGTGAGTGTGTCCCCTTAATCCCAATACTCTACCTTTAAGGACAATTCCACCCAAAAACTATATTTTTAAGGGTCTACACCTGTTGTATTCGGCGCATGTGACTAATAACATTTGATTTGATTTGATATAGTCCCAAACATGTGTTGCATGTCAGCAATCAAGTTAAGATATGTAACTTTCCAAATACAGATGGCATTTCCGCCATACAACTATCACCTATGAAATATGTTCAAATGAATCCTCATAAAGGAAAGAATGCAATGAGAGGCTATTTAAGGCTGTTGGAGCAGTGTTTGTGGTTAACACCAGAGACAGTGGTAAGGTACTGTACAGGGGCTCGCCTCGCTGCAAGATTCACTGATATCCTCAAAGCTTGAGGTCGAAGTTGCCCTCCAACAGGTGTGCTTGGATCAGATGACTCCACCCCCAATACTAAAACTATTATGAAAATGTTAAATCTGACCTTGAATCAGTGCTAATGGGCTGAACTACGACCGACCGACTCCATCAAACCTGAGAAAGGCTCATGATGAATGGGCTCATCACCCCCTCTTGTGGTTGTGAGAGAGCATCACAGGACTGTGTGAAAGAGTCTGGTCTGCAGCCTGCAGGGCTTTACAGATTGTTTTGGTTGATTAGATTTCTTTGTATTTCCCCCCCTCTGTTTTCATCTCTGTTTTTTAAGTATTTCCACATGCATAAGCCTGAGTTATTGCTACTTGGAAAAGCATTAGATAATTGGCTTGTGATTGAATATGTAAAAAAAAAAAAAAAGGAGATTGCAAATTCATGAGTCATAATTTAAATGGTATGTTATGACAAGGTTGCTACTAGAGTAATTCCATTGTAATTCTCTTTCAGGCATCTGGGTATGGGAGTGGAGACGACTCCTTCGATGACACAGAAACTCTGGACGAAGTGAAGAAGGTAGTGGAGGAGAGAGAGTACATTATGGTGAGTGACACGCACGCACGTACAGACCCAACCACGTACAGTATATTAACATGCAGACATATTTTATCCCACGCTCATAACCCACAAGGATAGTTTACGAAATACTTCAATTGAAACGTCAACAAAATGTACACCTTCTAAATCCATACTTCCACAGTGTTTTTACAGTACATCCAGAATCAAAGGGCCTGGGATCATTCCAATTGAAAAATGTCCTGCTAATAGGGCCAGTTAGGTGGGAGACGTGGAGATATGCCGTTCCTCCTGCCAGGTTCTCCATGTGAGAAATGCTCTTAGCTCAGCCAGATCTGGCCTGATGTTCTTGGAACCGCGTCTGGGAGGAAAACATTTCCTCTTCTGAATATCAGCTGCTTTCTGACACATCTGTGCTCCACTCCCCCATATCTCACCACAGCCATTTAGATAAGAACACATTGGTTATTCCCAGAGATGGAAATGAAGCTTGCTCGTTTGATATGGAGTCCATTAGAAGAGGTCTGAGTGAGTTCTGCATCCAAAAACATGTTACTGTCTGTCTCACTCCCACTCCTCTGCTGTATCCTTCTGCCCGTTTGGAGGGAGACGTATTGGTCTTTAGCTTGAAGGACATTTTCATGCCTCAAAAAAGGATCTAACGTTGACAGACACATCCCATGCTACAGTATATGTCGTGGAGATCATGCTCTGTTGACAAGATACTTGACACTGCCTTCCGTCATCTTTTCAGTGCATTGAACTTTCACATGGACCCCAAGCAGACTGCTTAACATCACACCTGCTTAGTCATTCACTGATGCTTGGCAGAGTTTCTCTTCCAATATCCCATTAGCTTTTTCTCTCCAATTACCAGGGAATGGATATGATCTGAAAGAATGTGACGAGATCAAAAGTTGAGTAGGAGAGACCACACCGTGTGCAGGTCAATGGGAATTTTCCAGGACACTTAGTACATGGAGATTAGTAACCCAACTTTGAAGCACCACATGGTTGTGGTTAGTTAGTTAGGCAACACACTACCAAGGCTACTTACTTCTCTCTCTCCCCTTCGCTCTCTTGTGGTCTCTCTCTCTCGCTCTCTGTCTCTCTTTCATTCTCTTTCTCTGTGTCTCTGTCTCCCTCATTCTCTGTTTCTGTCTCTCATTCTCTCTCTGCCCTTCTCTCTTGCTGTCTCTCTTTATCTCTCTCACTCTCTCTCTCTCTCACGCTCTCTGTCTCTATCTCCCCTTCTCTCTTTTGCGGTCTTTCTCTCTCTCTCTCTCTCTCTCTCTCTCTCTCTCATTCTCTCTCTCCCCTTCTCCCTGTCTCTCCCTCTCCATCTCCCTGTCTCTCTCTCCAGCTGTGTGTGAAGGTTGGACTTTGTGTGGTCTACACTATCCTCCCTTACCTCTCCTTGAGGCTGCTCCCACTCACAGCTTGTTTGTGTCCTCTGTCCTAGCTGGCATTGGGGTAGATTTGGCTAATGTGGAATCTTTGGATTTTCGGAGGGAAAACTGGTCCCAGATCTGTGCCCATGGGCGGCTTCATCCGAGAGCATAGGATGTACTGAGGCAGGGGAGGATGTCTCTGGCATTCCAAGTGTGCTTGTGGATCCGGTCCCAGCGTTTTCCTGCATAGCTGGTTTGGCAGGGCTCCTGGTCCGTCAGCCCACACACACACAAACACATTCATACACACATATGCATGCTCACACATACAAATACAAACATAAACACACACACACACACACACATAAACACACGTCCACATACATAAGCTATGAGCCAGAGAAGGAGAGAAAACACACCATGCAGCTCCTCTGCCCCCTATTGGAAAATAGTATGAATTAGGCAGTACGAGAAGATTTGAATCCTAAGCAACCTGCATAGACATTATTTGAAGTACAATAGACCAACATAGCTACTGTAGTAGGTCAAAGCTGTGTGCTGGAAAACCTTGGTAGAGCATGGGTGAAGTAGGCTTTCTGGTGCTCATGTGAATTTCCTTTTTCAGCTTTCTTACCTGCCTACTTCTCACTTAAAACATATTTTAGCATTTATTTAAAAAATGTATTGAAAATAATATAAAAGCACACACAATCAAAACCACAGGTCACAATTACAATAGAGGATCGAATTACATCAAATGATTTTACAACATCACAGTATTGCCACAGTTGTAAATGTGTAGTTTTAAGTGTTTACAATTACCATTTTATTACTACAATGATGATTGATTATACAGCCACCCCCAACCCCCACCCCGCCACCCCTGCCACTTTTTAAAACATTTATTTTGTCAGAAAAAGTTTGAGTTTCAGAAAAACATATATAATCCTAACAGGGTGGACATTTGGAGCCTAAATTAGTCATAGCTCTGTGGGTGATTGAGATTAATAAGATAGCATAATGGTCAACACTTGAAGAGGATTTAACTTCTATATGAAATGTCTTTTGTCATTTTATGAATTTTCTCTATAATTTAGCTCAACAGGATGGAAATGTACGAGTGAGGCAAGCAGACTAACACGAAACATGTAAAAATAGATGTATATTTATTTAGCTTTGCACCATTGTTTTCCCATCAAACAAATAATGATACTTCCTGAACCACATGTCATTGTGGGAAGAGGCTGTTTTCTTAAAGGAGAATTACTACAAACTAACAGGGTAGAAAGTGATATCAGGGACACACAGAAAGGGTTAAATACAATAATAATTAATATAATAATCATGAAAAAAAAAAAGTTTTGATGACAGATTTTAACTAGTACTATAAAATAATAAAGGGGGGTTGCCTTAATCGACATCCACGTCTTCAGTGCCCGGGGAACAGTGGGTTAGAGATTCGATCCAGCAACCTTTCAGTTACTGGCAACAACGCTCTAACCGCTAGGCTACCTGCCGACGCCACTGCACCTCAGCTTCCATAATCTGATTATTTGATGTGGATGTGCTCCAGGATATTCTCAAGGAGACACTTGTGAGACAGTTTCTTCTTGAGAACTTTCATCTTTCTCAAAGTGGCATTGAATGCATGAATCACCTTTCTATCCACACACCTGACCGTTTTCACCAGCTGATCTCTCATCCTTTCAAAGTTTTTATTTTGTCCTGAAACTCATTCACCTTGTTCTCCTTTTCACAAATATCCACAATCAAAGAATACATACAGTGCCTTGCGAAAGTATTCGGCCCCCTTGAACTTTGCGACCTTTTGCCACATTTCAGGCTTCAAACATAAAGATATAAAACTGTATTTTTTTGTGAAGAATCAACAAGTGGGACACAATCATGAAGTGGAACGACATTTATTGGATATTTCAAACTTTTTTAACAAATCAAAAACTGAAAAATTGGGCGTGCAAAATTATTCAGCCCCTTTACTTTCAGTGCAGCAAACTCTCTCCAGAAGTTCAGTGAGGATCTCTGAATGATCCAATGTTGACCTAAATGACTAATGATGATAAATACAATCCACCTGTGTTTAATCAAGTCTCCGTATAAATGCACCTGCACTGTGATAGTCTCAGAGGTCCGTTTAAATCGCAGAGAGCATCATGAAGAACAAGGAACACACCAGGCAGGTCCGAGATACTGTTGTGAAGAAGTTTAAAGCCGGATTTGGATACACAAAGATTTCCCAAGCTTTAAACATCCCAAGGAGCACTGTGCAAGCGATAATATTGAAATGGAAGAAGTATCAGACCACTGCAAATCTACCAAGACCTGGCCGTCCCTCTAAACTTTCAGCTCATACAAGGAGAAGACTGATCAGAGATGCAGCCAATAGGCCCATGATCACTCTGGATGAACTGCAGAGATCTACAGCTGAGGTGGGAGACTCTGTCCATAGGACAACAATCAGTCGTATATTGCACAAATCTGGCCTTTATGGAAGAGTGGCAAGAAGAAAGCCATTTCTTAAAGATATCCATAAAAAGTGTTGTTTAAAGTTTGCCACAAGCCACCTGGGAGACACACCAAACATGTGGAAGAAGGTGCTCTGGTCATATGAAACCAAAATTGAACTTTTTGGCAACAATGCAAAACGTTATGTTTGGCGTAAAAGCAACACAGCTGAACACACCATCCCCACTGTCAAACATGGTGATGGCAGCATCATGGTTTGGGCCTGCTTTTCTTCAGCAGGGACAGGGAAGATGGTTAAAATTGATGGGAAGATGGATGGAGCCAAATACAGGACCATTCTGGAAGAAAACCTGATGGAGTCTGCAAAAGACCTGAGACTGGGACGGAGATTTGTCTTCCAACAAGACAATGATCCAAAACATAAAGCAAAATCTACAATGGAATGGTTCAAAAATTAACATATCCAGGTGTTAGAATGGCCAAGTCAAAGTCCAGACCTGAATCCAATCGAGAATCTGTGGAAAGAACTGAAAACTGCTGTTCACAAATGCTCTCCATCCAACCTCACTGAGCTCGAGCTGTTTTGCAAAGAGGAATGGGGAAAAAATGTCAGTCTCTCGATGTGCAAAACTGATAGAGACATACCCCAAGCGACTTACAGCTGTAATCGCAGCAAAAGGTGGCGCTACAACGTATTAACTTAAGGGGGCTGAATAATTTTGCACGCCCAATTTTTCAGTTTTTGATTTGTTAAAAAAGTTTGAAATATCCAATAAATGTCGTTCCACTTCATGATTGTGTCCCACTTGTTGTTGATTCTTCACAAAAAAATACAGTTTTATATCTTTATGTTTGAAGCCTGAAATGTGGCAAAAGGTCGCAAAGTTCAAGGGGGCCGAATACTTTCGCAAGGCACTGTATTTTTCCCCAGTTTGCTGTTACACTTTCTCATGATGGGTTTCATTCCAGCTCGTGTTGGACTCCACAACAACATGGTAGAGGCAACAACATCAAAATCATCCCCGCTGTCTGCCAATGGTGACGATCACAGGATCAAACTTTCCAGGGGTGTCAATGGCAAACATTTCCAAGCCCTGGGTTCAGAATGTGTTCACAAGAGTTGATGAAAGTTGTTCAAATAAAGTTATGTAATAATCCACCAGAGAACCAGAAAAGTCATCTGAGTCGTATGTAGTTTGCCCAGTAAGGACTGAAAGTCAATTCTGAAAAAGCAACAAATTATCATGGCAACAATTCAACCAAACATTCCAAATTCTTGGCTTTTCCTAGGGCGACAAAACCAATCTTGCAGAACATGATGAACCTGACTCTAGCTGTATGTTCAAATTATGCATTGTTTTAAATTTCTTCCCGCTCTCCCCCTAAACCCTCAGCCAGAGGAGCCAATGATCACCCCAGTGCGTGCCCCTCCCACAGAGGCAGCGCCCAGTGACGATGAGGAGGATGCTGGCGAGACCTCGGGTCAGGAAGTGGAGCTGACCGCTGAGAGAGGTGAGAGAGAGGAGGAAGACTGTACACAATTTATTAATTTATGATCATTTGAAATGAAAATTCACTGCGTGAACATGTTATTATGCCTTGTGGTATTTACATGAATAGCCACTAGGTGGCGGTAAAACATGGTGAGGTAAGGAGCCATATACTGTACATTTGTATTGATGATTTTGTGTCTTTGGCCACAGGAACAAGTCAGACAGCGGATGCAGCCTATAGACCAGGAAGTGTAAGTATCAGTTGTTGACTTGAATGAATGAGATGGAATAGGATGTAACTGAAGACCTGGAGTGTGTTACCTGATCTATAACAGTGGTTGTCAAATCTGTCGTTAGTTGTAGTCCTGAACTAGCTCATCTGATTCACCTAGTCAAAGGCTTGATAATTTGTTGACAAGTTGAATCAGGTGTGCTAGCTCAGTAGTTCAAGTACATGGAGTGGCTGGGGGTCCTGGAAGAGCGTTTGAGAACCCCTGCCCTATTGTACCTGACGAGCCATCAATAACAAATAATTTATTGCCAATATACCAGACATACCACACTTTGCTAGCTTGTTCTAAAACATCCTTTCATGGTGTGAGCCTACTCTCTCCCTCCAGGCGACGCCCAGTCAGAAAGGAGAGCGAGGAGACCCAGGGCCAGCCGGACCCCCTGGCTCCCCCGGCCCCCCAGGCCCGCAAAGCCCGTTAGGCGATGGCTCCTCTGGGGAGGGAGAGCCAGGACCAAGGGGCCCCCAGGGGCCTCAGGGACCAGCAGGAACACCCGGAGCACCCGGCAACGACGGCCAGCCAGTAAGAGCCTGTTTGTTAGCACAACATCCCCTCCCTTCACCACCCATTGATCATGTTTATCAGCACTACATTGTAATTGGGCAAAATCGCAGTAGTATCTGGTTACGGTCAATTCATTCGTTCTCTTTGGCTCTTAGACAGTTCCTGCCAAACACCAGACAACACCCTGCCTGATTTGTCATGCTACGCAATGCACAATAAACACAGTGAGAGCTCGGCAGTTGGCAAGCGATAGGGGAGCATTCTCTATTCTCCGTCTCACATTGTGAACATGCTATCCTTTTTATTTGTGTGGTTTGGCCCGCCCGGCATATCTTTCACCAGAATAGTTCAGTTCAATTGGCGTTCTCTCTCTGTAATTCTGTCTCTATAAACATCTGCTATTGTCTATTTTAATGGCCTATTTAGGTGGTTTCAGGCCTTCGGCCGTTGTCCATGACAGCTTTATTGTCATCTTGTTCAGTGGTTGAGAAGGGCAGTTTTTGATGTAGCTGATGTATGTTTATGGGGTCAAAAATAGTTTGGGGTCTTTTATATTGTTGTTTTCTTTGTTCTCCAGGGCAGTGGAGGGAAAGATGGTGACCCAGTAAGTATTCTTCATGTCATTGCTCAATATGACTTGTGCTTCATTTCTATGGACTTCAAGCTTTCATTATTACTCGACTCACACATCTTTGAGTTGAGATCACTACACTGTGTAAATTAAACTATTAGTCTACTTACAGTAATTGTTTCAGTGTTAGGCCCTACAGTACACAATACATAAGACTTGACCCTGTTGTCCTGCTACATACAATGACTGCCAACCTCTCTCTTTCTCAAGAACACTGTACACATGCCACAGCTTCCCAGGCACACACACACACAACCACACACACACACAACCACACACACACAACCACACACACACAACCACACACACACACACACACACACCACAGGAGGTTGGTGGTACCTTAATTGGGGAGAGTGGGCTCATAGTAATGGCTGGAGTGGAATAGTTGGAATGGTATCAAATACATCAAACACATAATTTCCATGTGTTTGGTGACATTCCATTCAGTCCATTTCGTCCATTATTATGAGTCGTTCTCCCCTCAGCAGCCCCCTATGAAACACACACACACACACACAACCTGCCAATATCTCACATGTGTGCACCAGACCCAGTACTTTAGCCAATAATGGAGGAAAGGGGGATATAGTGATTTAAAAATGATTTACATAAATTAGGAAAGTTTAGTTCATTGTGCATGCATCTCCAACAGCTGTAGTCCAAAATGGCTGACTATTTATTTACAACTCATGTCCCTATCTTCTACAGTGGTCTCTCTAGCTGTTTTTCATCTGTTTCACCTGCCCACCTATGGGGTGGGATATAGGTCCTGCTTATATGTGGTACATCTGTGTGTGTACGTCTGTGTGTGTGTGTCTGCATGTGTGTGTGTGTGTGTGTGTGTGTGTGTGTGTGTGTGTGTGTGTGTGTGTGTGTGTGTGTGTGTGTGTGTGTGTGTGTGTGTGTGTGTGTGTGGCGTGTGTGTCTGCATGTGTGCACACAGTCATAAAGGGGCTTCAGAAGAGATTAGATAACTGTTGTAGTGAATACCGGGGTGAATGTTTTCTTTGAACACTGTGTTTATGGAGTGAGATATAACTTGAGGAAGGGCCACACATGAATCCAATCTCCAACTCCTGCCAATCCCCCAATCATTGTTAGAAAGCCTACAGTACAGTACACAACCCATGTGGATTTCTATATATGTTTCAACCAGCAGCCATTTCTCATGTTGATAATACTCACTTGCTGTGTTCCTACCACAGGGAGAAAATGGAGTTCAGGGATTCCCAGGCTTGCCAGGAGATCCTGGTCCCAAAGGAGACAAGGTGAAAAACACATAGTGTATAACATCACGGTTACAGAGGGTACATGATGTACTAGTGACCTACAGGTTTTAGCATCTACAAGGTCATGGGGGACTGTCACTGAATAGTTCAGCAGTGTTCTACGTCATTACATTATTCATCTAGAAGAGCACCAACACACTCGATTCAACTAATCAAGGGCTGGCGATGAATTGAATCAGGTGTGTTAGTGCTGGCCTTGAACAAATCCCCCTACAGGCTCCCGTGCCCTGGGATTGGATTGAGAAACACTGATCTAGTTGGTTGTTGTGTTTGACCCTGGATTGTGTGTTGTTGTTGACCCCTGTAGGGTGATCCTGGAGTGGGCAAACCTGGTTCCCCCGGTCCTCCCGGGCCACCGGGTCGACCCAACTCATCCAGATCCCTGGTATGTAGTGAAATGAACCACCCTGGATGTGTGGATTAATGGATGGATGGATGGAATAATTAGTTGATTGATTGATTCATCAGTTCATTGATTCATTGTAAGTTGATGTGGTTTGCAGAATGTTGTGGACGGTTCGGGCTTTGAGGACTTTGACAGCGACACAGAGATTATGACAGTGAGTGGCCATCCTTTTCAAAAACCTAGAATCCACCTGCTGTTGTTCTGCTCTCTGATTACAGCCACAAAGGCAGTTAGCATTAGCGTTAATGCATTATGACGGTTATGCTATTTGTTACCATTAATGGTAATATTATTTATTTTCTTCATCCAGGGTCCCCCTGGTCCACCGGGTTCTCCAGGGCTGCCTGGCCCCCCAGGTTCATCTGAGGGCCTCTCTGTGTCACCTGGAGCCCCTGGGACCCCCGGGAAGGATGGAGAGATGGGTAAACCTGGACAGCCTGTGAGTCACCCAACACTTTACTGAAACTCCATCACTCTCACTTATACTGTTAAAGCCAGTGAGTGGTAAGATGGTGCCATCCGTCTATCACTTGTAGTTCTAAGGGCCAATTAAGCAGCTGTTATAGCACACCCTGTGGAGAGGTCAGCATTGCTACATTCCAACCCACATTTGAAGGAGACTTCTAAAACCGCATTGTAGACACAACTAAACTCTGTGGTGGTGTTCCAGTCCCTTTTTCCATTGCTCACCTGGCCTCTGTTTCAGGTGATGCTGGGTTGGTTTAGTGGCTCTGGTTCTGGTTCTGGGTTCTGGGTTGGTATTAAACTCTGGTCATATCTATTCATTGAACCGATGGGCCAAAATGGCATAATTTCCCCCACAACTTCCCTTCATTCCCCATGTTTCTTAACATCAGGCATCTGTGGTTTTGTGTACTCTCTGTGCTGCAGAACCATGAACAAAGGGTGTGTGTGAGCTTACAAATCAATTTCTTAGAACAAATTGCTGCCAGATAATCAACAGCATGGAACTCCAGGTGTCTGCCACAAGATTTGGCAAACCCAGCAGCAACCTTCGGACAACCTTACAGCAATCCCTTCTGTTGCCCAGCACAACTATAACATCTCTGATCGCTACATGACAAGAGATGCCTGGAAACCATTTGGATAACGCATAATTCCCCTGCAACCCTGCAATTTGTTCCGTTTGCTTAAGCCTAGAACGTTCGGGAGGCCCAATGTTTATGTGAATGATTGAACGGGTGATTGAGGGACCCAGAGCAGCTGTTGCCTTGGTGAGGTCACCATGGAGCTGGACCCTCGTGACACCAATCTGGCTGCCTTGACAACTTGTATTGTAAATGATACTTTCTGACCTGCTGTGAATTGGGGAGATTTTTACTGTGGGAAGGAGGGCTGTAGACAGAGGCATGGAGGCAAATATTGATTTGTAACTGTTTCAAAAAGCACATTGGAGTTTGACTTTCAATCATGAACAGTTAAGATAGTTAACCACTGTTATGGTTATATAATAGGGTCAAACCTCTATACTGGTGTGTAACACACTGCTTTAGTAAACATGAAAAAAGAGGGGAGTTTTATTATTGTTGCATGTCTGTTAATCAATCTAGAAGGAAAGCAGGAGTGACATCACTCACACACCAGTCATTGTGTGTGTCACCCAGTCTCTTAGGCAAACTGTAAAAGGAGCTCTGTGTTTATAAGCAAGTCTGCTCCCCTTTGCTACGGTAAACACAACCCCAGTCAGCGTCCCTCTCTGTCTGTGTGGTCTACCCTGCCTGCGCCACGCTCTACAAGCTGCCTGGCCTGGCCTGCTGTCCTCAGAGCATGTACACAGCTCAGACTTCTCGTCTGTTCAAAGCCAGGGACCTTGATCACAGAGCACTATGGGAATTGCAACCTTTTGTGTTTGACAGAGTAGGTCAAAGTTTGCATTAGCCGATGATGCAGGGTCAGGTCTTTTTGTCAGCCCCCTACTGGTTAGGTTTAGGATCGGAGGTAGCTGGTTGAGTAATCAGATCCTACATCTGTGGTTAAGGCCGACTTGTACCTCGACAGAGGTAGTTGCCCATGTGATCATGCATTCCCAGGTCCCAACTTCCCACAGACAGACCCCTGATTACTTGGCTCTGCTCCAGACAGCATGTAATATTGTAGCTACACACTGTTTCACTGTTTGACTGTTTCATCAAACTACATGGCTGTTGTGTTTCAAATCCAACCCGACACGTACTCTAATCAACCTCCTCTTTGGTGAAGTACAGGCATCTCACAGTCATCTTTCCACAACACGTCACAATCTATTTCCATGAGATTTGGCAGTGTTTATGCTTACTTTCCCAGTGGTGAGATATTGCTCAGCCTCATGACATTTTAATCTGTTCTGAATGACAGATTACAGAATGTTATTGCCCAGGCCAATAATCTCTCACTTAATCTGTTGAGAAACATTTTCAAGTTTGTTTGACGATACGATTCACAAAATACAGTAAGACCGTTAACCAATGGCGATAAAGATATTGCGAGTCTAGTGTGGAAAGGTTAAAGGTTCAGAAGCGATGAAGCAACAATGTAATCTTGGCTCCTGGAGCTAATGGCTTCTGACTACAGCTAGACGCATCTCATGAAACATGGTCTCCCATTATTCGCATCGTTGGGGAAAACTGCCTTTTGACTTGAGAATGTAGGAGGCTTTACTAACTGTGTGAATGGATCACTTACAAGACATTTATCGCATGTCAGTTATGATCGTTGAAACTATGAATTGAGTTCTGGCTCTTCTGAATAGATGAATAAATGAATTATTTCTAAATTAGCCGGTGGACTAAAGATACAGAATATTGTCTTGCTGTGCTGTCAGATCAGACACTTCACAGTTAAATACAATCTGACAAATGGAATGATCCCATACTGGGCAGAACTACATTACGGAGAAACACATCTAATCTAAGGAATTGTTCTATCTCCCAGGGGGTTGATGGACACGATGGGGACCCTGGTCCAGCAGGCGAGAGAGGAGAGAAGGTACGACCTTTGGATATAGACCTCTGATATCCTGTGTACTGACTGCAGAGAATACAGTGCCTTGCGAAAGTATTCGGCCCCCTTGAACTTTGCGACCTTTTGCCACATTTCAGGCTTCAAACATAAAGATATAAAACTGTATTTTTTTGTGAAGAATCAACAACAAGTGGGAAACAATCATGAAGTGGAACGACATTTATTGGATATTTCAAACTTTTTTAACAAATCAAAAACTGAAAAATTGGGCGTGCAAAATTATTCAGCCCCTTTACTTTCAGTGCAGCAAACTCTCTCCAGAAGTTCAGTGAGGATCTCTGAATGATCCAATGTTGACCTAAATGACTAATGATGATAAATACAATCCACCTGTGTGTAATCAAGTCTCCGTATAAATGCACCTGCACTGTGATAGTCTCAGAGGTCCGTTAAAAGCGCAGAGAGCATCATGAAGAACAAGGAACACACCAGGCAGGTCCGAGATACTGTTGTGAAGAAGTTTAAAGCCGGATTTGGATACAAAAAGATTTCCCAAGCTTTAAACATCCCAAGGAGCACTGTGCAAGCGATAATATTGAAATGGAAGGAGTATCAGACCACTGCAAATCTACCAAGACCTGGCCGTCCCTCTAAACTTTCAGCTCATACAAGGAGAAGACTGATCAGAGATGCAGCCAAGAGGCCCATGATCACTCTGGATGAACTGCAGAGATCTACAGCTGAGGTGGGAGACTCTGTCCATAGGACAACAATCAGTCGTATATTGCACAAATCTGGCCTTTATGGAAGAGTGGCAAGAAGAAAGCCATTTCTTAAAGATATCCATAAAAAGTGTCGTTTAAAGTTTGCCTACAAGCCACCTGGGAGACACACCAAACATGTGGAAGAAGGTGCTCTGGTCAGATGAAACCAAAATTGAACTTTTTGGCAAAAATGCAAAACGTTTTGTTTGGCGTAAAAGCAACACAGCTGAACACACCATCCCCACTGTCAAACATGGTGGTGGCAGCATCATGGTTTGGGCCTGCTTTTCTTCAGCAGGGACAGGGAAGATGGTTAAAATTGATGGGAAGATGGATGGAGCCAAATACAGGACCATTCTGGAAGAAAACCTGATGGAGTCTGCAAAAGACCTGAGACTGGGACGGAGATTTGTCTTCCAACAAGACAATGATCCAAAACATAAAGCAAAATCTACAATGGAATGGTTCAAAAATTAACATATCCAGGTGTTAGAATGGCCAAGTCAAAGTCCAGACCTGAATCCAATCGAGAATCTGTGGAAAGAACTGAAAACTGCTGTTCACAAATGCTCTCCATCCAACCTCACTGAGCTCGAGCTGTTTTGCAAGGAGGAATGGGAAAAAATCTCAGTCTCTCGATGTGCAAAACTGATAGAGACATACCCCAAGCGACTTACAGCTGTAATCGCAGCAAAAGGTGGCGCTACAAAGTATTAACTTAAGGGGGCTGAATAATTTTGCACGCCCAATTTTTCAGTTTTTGATTTGTTAAAAAAGTTTGAAATATCCAATAAATGTCGTTCCACTTCATGATTGTGTCCCACTTGTTGTTGATTCTTCACAAAAAAATACAGTTTTATATCTTTATGTTTGAAGCCTGAAATGTGGCAAGAGGTCGCAAAGTTCAAGGGGGCTGAATACTTTCGCAAGGCACTGTATATCATCTCAATATATTATCTCAAGACGTCTCCCTCTGATGTAAAAAGAGCTTCAATTTGATTGATTTAAATTGATTGAAACATTGATTTTCTTTGACAGGGTGAGCCGGGTCTGAGCGGACCTCCTGGACCAAAGGTAAAGTCAGAGTCACGCTGCTCCATCACTCCCCAAGCTTGAAGTGACCATAAAAACCACAACGGTCTTTCTCCACTATTCAAACGCAAACACACTTGTTCCCCACATGTGAATCAAGTGATAATTACTGCTAATAACCAGAACCAGATAAAAATGTGTTTTTAAACAATACCTATGCCTAGCCACTCCCCCATCAGCGTTTTCAGATCTAAAGGAATAACATAGGCCTAAGCTACTGTGATGCCTCCACCTTCCTGCGGGTGTAGTGGAAGCCCCCTCCATAATACTTACACCCATCCAGTTCCTTCACGTCTGCAATCGTAATAATGTATGCTGCTTCAGGTGGTTTTTAGACTGAACCATTGTTCTCTCCCAGGGGGAGCCAAGTGCTGCAGGGTTCCCAGGTCTGCCCGGCTCAGAGGGCCCAGAGGGGACGCCAGGCCTGAGGGGCCCTCCGGGGCCACCGGGACCCCCAGGAAGGGGCTTCAGCTTGGACCTGGAAGTATGATTTCACTCATTCAGTTCTCCTGTCTGTCAGAGGGTCAACAACATACTGTACACCTGATTATTTTCAAGCTTTTGTAATGAAGGATAGCTAATACTGTTCTCATAACAATGTTATGTATTATTGTATTATTATTATAAACTTTAAAGTGATTTACATTGTATGTTGGAAGGGATGGGGACAACGACGCACCCTATACATCACCAATGTGTAGCACCCACCTTAGTGATGCTCGGCAGCCATTTTGTGCCAGAGGGCTCATCACCACACACCAGTTGTCATTGACTGTATGTTGTTTACAGGACATTGAGGGGTCTGGGACACTCGGTGGCTTTGGGGCAGTGATGCCCAGAGGCCCTCAGGTAAGAACACAAAGAGTGGTTTCTATATGGAGCTGCTGGGACACCATTTTGCTTATAAGACTGATCTACATGTGAAAATGTGTATAATTAATACTAACAATCCTTTTTACCTGGTGCTTTCCACAGGGTCCTATTGGGAAACCTGGTCCTCCAGGACCAAAGGTACTGTATGTCCTCATGTCTTATATCACTGACACAGTGAGCTTACTCTATGTACCTATCAGGCATGTTTTAATACGTTATCATGTCCCATCTTTGAAGCAAATTGACTATGCTAAAAGCTAACTATGTGAGGCAGCTACTTTCAAAAACACACTTCTACCTGACATCAAATTCAACGTGTACTTGCAGTCGGCAGTCTTTTCACGGCCCTTGGATGTTTGCATGTATTCTAGACACACAGTAGTGTATGTGCTAAAATGTCTACGTGTACTAGATCCTTGGTGTGAAGTGTGACTCACTTGTTTCACCACTGACTGCTGATAGACTGCCTTCTTTTTTATATTTTCAGTGATATTGTTCACAAACACGCCCCCATTAATAAAATTAGAATTAAGAACAGGTTCAGCCCCTGGTTCGTCCGTGATCTGGCAGAGTTACTCCACCTCAAGAATTCCATTTGGCAAAAGGCATATTCAGGCTGACTGGCTCTCATTCAGGAAAATTAGAAATAAGTGCACTCAGGCTATCCGGAAGGCCAAAGTTAGTTACTTTAAGGAGCAGTTCTCTCTCTGTGGGTCTAACCCCAAGAAGTTCTGGGAAATGGTTATAGACCTGGAGAATAAACCCTCCTCCTCATAGCTGCCCATGTCCCATAATGTTGATGATGTGGTTGTTACTGATAATGCCTACTGACATGACATGCCTGACATACTGACATGCCATCTCCCACCCCTTCTCATGTGACAAGCCCCGATGCTCCTCCCTCCTTTTCGCCTGCCCCGCTACAAAGTTTTTCCCTACAGGCAGTCACTGAGTCCGAGGTGCTAAAGGAGCTCCTTAAACTTGACCACAAAAAACATCTGGGCCAGATGGTTTAGACCCTTTCTTCTTTAAGGTTTCTGCCCCTAGAATTGCCCGGCATGTCAGACCTTTTTAACCTGTCTCTCCTCTCTGGGGAGGTTCCCATTGCTTGGAAAGCAGCCACGGTGCGTCCTTTATTTAAGCTGGTCTTAGCTGTTATAGGCCAATTTCTATTTTGCCCTGATTCAGATGACCATCCTACTCATGCTAGATTACGAAGATGTATAGATCGGCAGTTGTGAAGAAGGCACCTTTTCCCACTCAAGAGACTGAAAAGATTTGGCATGGGTGCCCAGATCCTCAAAAAGTTATACAGTTGCACCATCGAGAGCATCCTGACCAGTTGCATCACTGCCTGGAATGGCATCTGCTCTGCATCTGACCGTATGGCACTACAGATGGTAGTGCGTACGGCCCAGTACATCATTGGGGCCAAGCTTCCTGACATCCAGGACCTATATACTAGGCAGTGTCAGAGGAAGACCCAAAAAATTGTCAAAGACTCTGGTCACCCAAGTCATAGACTGTTCTCTCTGCTACCGCACGGCAAGCGGTACCGGAGCTCGAAGTCTAGGCCCAAAAGGCTTCTTAACAGCTTCTACCCCCAAGCCACTGCTGAACAATTAATCAAATGGTCATCGGGACTATTTACATTGACCCCCCCCCCCCCTTTGTTTTTACACTGCTGCTACTACAAATGACCTCGACTAACTTGTACCTCCGTACCCCGTACCCCCTGTATATAGCCTCATTATTGTTATGTAATTTCCTTGTGTTACTGTTAGATTTTTAAAAAACTAAAATGTAACTTTATTTTATTTAGTTAATCTTTTCTGAACTCTATTCCTTGAACTGCATTGTTGGTTAAAGGCTTGTAAGTAAGCGTTTCACCGATTGTATTCGGCGCATGTGACAAATACATTTGATTAGATTTTTATTTTATTTGCCACCAATACTCCTTATAGGACACATCACTGCACTCTATTCTCCTCTGTTAACTGGCCAGCTCTGTATACCCGGCGCAAGACCCACTGGTTGATGCTTATTTATAAAACCCTCTTAGACCTCACTCCCCCCTATCTGAGATACCTACTGCAACCCTCATCCTCCATATACAACACCCGTTCTGCCAGTCACATTATGTTAAAAGTCCCCAAAGCACACACATCCCTGAGTCACTCCTATTTTCAGTTTGCTGCAGCTAGCGACTGGAACAAGCTGCAACAAACACTCAAACTGGACAGATTTATCGCCATCTTTTCATTCAAAGACTCAATCACGGACACTCTTACTGACAGTTGTGGCTGCTTCACGTGATGTATTGTTGTCTCTACCTTCTTGCCCTTTGTGCTGTTGTCTATGCCAAATAATGTTTGTCCCATGTTGTGCTGCTGCCATGTTGTGTTGCTACCATGCTGTATTGTCATGTGTTGCTGCCATGCTATGTTGTTGTCTTAGGTCTGTCTTTATGTAGTGTTGTCTCTCTTGTCGTTATGTGTGTTTTGTCCCATATTTTTATTTGATTTGATATTTGTAATCCCAGCTCACTTTACATAAGAATTTGTTCTTCACTGACTTGCCTAGTTAAATAAAGTTCAATAAAAAAAAAACATCCTACTGCACACCACTTAAAGTATCAATCATATGAATCACAGAGTCAGAATACAGGTGTATAAGATCATAGGACTGAAATATTGCAATAGTTATAATGTGCTTCAAGTGGTTCTAAGAATGAAATCATCTGGTGCGAATGTGGCTATAAAGTTTTCACTGCTCTGCATAAACTAGAAGTGTGTTGGTATTTGTTGTGAGTGTGCGTGTTCTTGTGTTAATTTCTATCTGGTATGTGTTAGTGGCACTACATATTCTGTGTGTTAGAATATGTAGTTCTACATACATGTAAAAGGTTCCCATACTGACGGCCATTTTATTTCTCCTTCACAGGGCAAAGACGGGCAGGACGGGCTTCCTGGTGTAGCGGTAAAGGTGATCCCCACTACTTAACTGATTCCCATTCATCCTCTCAGAGGAAGTGCAGCCTTCCCCACCATGTGCATTCTATTAGCCCGCTAATTTCCAACAAATTCCTCTCTGAAACATCTGTACACAGGCAGGGCCAGTCGTCCAGGTCTCAGGCACCGTACCTCACATGCACCAGCACCACCACCTTGATAGAGACATCACCTAGCATTAAAGTGAAAGTTCAGATATCATTAAAGGGAAAGTTCACCCCAAAATCGAAGTTTCTAAACTAACTACAGTAATTCCAATTGTTCCATTCTTTTGGGATTGAGTCCTGTATTTTCCCATCTGGTTTGATGATGGAGTGCTGCATCAGACCTGCTGCATCAGACCTGGCCTCCACAATCATCCGACCTCAACCCAATTGAGATGGTTTGGGATGAGTTGGACCGCAGAGTGTAGGAAAAGCAGCCACCAAGTGCTCAGCAATATGTGGGAACTCCTTCAAGACTGTTGGAAAAGCATTCCTCATGAAGCTGGTTGAGAGAATGCCAAGAGTGTGCAAAGCTGTGATCAAGGCAAAGGGTGGCTACTTTGAAAAATCTAAAATATATTTAGATTTGTTCAACACTTTTTGGGTTACTACCTGATTGCTTGTGTGTTATTTCATAGTTTTGATGTATTCACTAATATTCTACAATGTAGAAAATAATACAAATAAAGAAAAACTCTTGAATGAGTAGGTGTGTCCAAACTTTTGACTGGTAGGTATATACAGTACCATATACAGTACCAGTCGAAAGTTTGGACATCATTTTATATATATTTTTTTTAATGGGATTGGGTAAACAAACTCAATATACTTAAAACGAAATCAAAACTGTGCATAAATGACAATGGACCTACATTCATGCAGTTTCTTGACTGTCCAGCTCGCTAATAATCACTAAACAGTCAGGGGGCATCGAAAATGTCCAAAATGATGAATAGAGGACAATTTTTTGCAAATTTTGACATCAAGGAAATATATCCAATTTTCAGTGGGGCCTTCCGGACCTCGTTGATGACCAAATGAAAAGAGTAATTCTATACATACAATCTGCTCATTGCGATAAAAAGGTTTTCAGAAGTATCACTCATTGATGAGGTCTACTATCATAGGTACGTAGATGAGGTAGTTAGTTGGACTTGTTCCTCAATTCTGGGCTACTATATGTGGGTTGGTTTCACTAGCATCTCAAACAGATCTAAAAACTCTCTTATTTTAACATGATACTGTTTTTGTCTACTAATGTTCTAAATAATGTCATTTTATGTTTTGTGTGGGATCCAAGAAGAGTATCTGCTACATGAGCAATAGCTAATGGTGATCCTAATAAATAATCCATCAATTTCATCTCTGTTCCTCTAGGGGGAGCCTGGTGCTCCGGGAGCAGCAGGGTCCTCTGGGCTGGACGGACTGCCAGGGCACACGGTCAGTACTTCACCTGCCTTTTACTGACCTATTCAATCTCCTCTATTTGCCTTTTCTTTTGAACTTCTTTTGATTTTAAAATATTCTAATCTGTCTTTATACCCTTTACATTTGTTGTCATAGGTTCCTCATAAAATGGTCTCAGGTCTCAGTTATGTTTTGTCGTTATAGTGTTTGCCCTTTCTTCCATGCAGGGAGCGAAGGGGGACAGCGGTGATATGGGACCAAAGGTACAGTATCACTCCTGCTGACTCCATTCATGTCAATATGTTATGAGATCATCGATTTTGACTGGCCTTCTGGAGCCAACCAAGCTGGCCCTGTTCTTAGTTCTTCTAACACTGTGACCTATGTTCTGTGTGTTAGGGAGAGAGAGGTCAGGATGGCCTCAGTTTCCCCGGCCCTCCAGGACCTCCCGGGCCTCCAGGACCAGTCATCAACCTCCAGGATGTAAGTGGATCAACCATGAAGAGATCCTCATGAAGGACCTAGGGGCTAAGGAGTGTTTCTTTATGGGGACATTTATCCAATTTACTTCTGATTTATTGAGTTACTCAGCTGTAATTTTAGCACCACACTAATGGCAGTATAGTATGACTTAATTCCTTAAAATTACCAGTAATCTCAGTTTCGGGAGGCATATTTTATTGGCTTATATTATACAGTAATTGGCTGTTATTAGAGCAATTACAAGTGTTACAAATTACATTGTTATCACCCCTACTGATGAGCTCAGATGGGACAGTTTTAATGTGGACGGAGATTGTGATGTCACCGCCTCTCCTCTCTGTACTCCTCAGCTCCTGCTCAACGATACAGAGGGTGTGTTTAACTTCTCAGGAGGGCTGGAATCTCAGGGGCCCAGGGTAAGTAGACTTAAGCTTGTGGTGTGTGTGTGTGTGTGTGTGTGTGTGTGTGTGTGTGTGTGTGTGTGTGTGTGTGTGTGTGTGTGTGTGTTAGATGTCGACCGATTAGGATTTTTTTCAACGCCGATACCGATTATTGGAGGTCCAAAAAAAAACAATGCCGATTAATTGGACGATTTTTAAAAATGTATTTGTAATAATGACAATTACAACAATACTGAATGAACACTTATTTTAACTTAATATAATATATCAATAAAAATCTATTTAGCCGCAAATAAATAATGAAACATGTTCAATTTGGTTTCAAATAATGCAAAAACAAAGTGTTGGAGAAGTAAAAGTGCAATATGTGCCATGTAAAAAAGCTAACGTTTGAGTTCCTTGCTCAGAACCTGAGAACATATGAAAGTTGGTGGTTCTTTTTAACATGAGACTTCAATATTCCAAGGTAAGAGGTTTTAGGTTGTAGTTAATATAGTATTTATATGACTATTTCTCTCTATACCATTTTGTATTTCATATACCTTTGACTGTTGGATGTTCTTATAGGCACTATAGTATTGCCAGTGTAACAGTATAGCTTCCGTGCCTCTCCTCGCCCCTACCTGGGCTCGAACCAGGAACACATCGACAACAGCCACACTTGAAGCAGCGTTACCCATCACTCCACAAAAGCCGCAGCCCTTGCAGAGCAAGGTGAATAACTACTCCAAGTCTCAGAGCGAGTGACGTTTGAAACGCTATTAGCGCGCACCCCGCTAACTAGCTAGCCATTTCACATCGGTTACACCAGCCATTAGGCTGATAGACTTGAAGTCATAAACAGTGCTATGCTTGCGAAGAGCAGCTGGCAAAACGCACAAAAGTGCAAATTAGTTCGCAATGAGCCAGGCTGCCCAAACTGTTGCATATACCCTGACTCTGCGTGCAATGAACGCAAGAGAAGTGACAATTTCACCTGGTTAATATTGCCTGCTCACCTGGATTTCTTTTAGCTAAATATGCTGGTTTAAAAATATATACTTCTGTGTATTGATTTTAAGAAAGGCATTGGTGTTTTTCGCAAATGCTCTTTTGTTAAATCATCCCTCAGCGTTGCATCGATTATATGCAACGCAGGACACGCTAGATAAACTAGTAATATCATCAACCATGTGTAGTTATAACTAGTGATTATGATTGATTGATTATTTTTTATAAGATAAGTTTAATGCTAGCTAGCAACTTACCTAGGCTTCTACTGCTTTTGCGTAATAGGCAGTCTCATTGTGGAGTGCAACGAGAGGCAGGTGGTTATAGCGTTGGACTGTAAGGTTGCAAGATTGGATCCCCCGAGCTGACAATGAGAAAATCTGTCGTTCTGCCCCTGAACGAGGCAGTTAACCCTCCGTTCCCAGGCCGCCATTGAAAATAAGAATGTGTTCTTAACTGACTTGCCTAGTTAAATAAAGGTATAAAAAAATAAAAACAAAAACCATAAAAATCGGCAAAATCGGCACCCAAAAATACCGATTCCCGATTGTTATGAAAACTTGAAATCGGCCCTAATTAATCGGCCATTCCGATTAATCGGCGGACCTCTAGTGGGGGTGTGTGTGTGTGTGTGTGTGTGTGTGTGTGTGTGTGTGTCCTTCAACAGTGACACCAAGCATTTCACAGGCGAGAGTTGAAGCAAGTTAACTTCAGTTAATATCTTTTGAGATTACAATTTCCTTCACAGTGCTCTTTAAAAACTCTCCGTTTCTCGCATTAACGAGATAGCATGACAGAACTCCTTTTATATTGTTTTGGGTTCGGCGTACTCGCTCTCCCAGAGCAATTATGTTGAGAAATGGCTGGAATCATATCAAAGATTTTCTTCAAATTGCTGTAACGATATCTGTCATGCATGGTCATCAAAAAGTGGTTTGTGTGTCCCACGGACAATTAGGTCCAGGTCATAAGAGATGCATGTTGAGGTATTTATCTGTGACTGATATGGAGGTTAATTCCACAGTGTGTAGTTTAGTTTGTTGGATTTCTTGGTACATAAACGTTAGATAATTCCTTGAAACAGACTGTTTTTTGTAACTGACAAATAGTCAACCAAATCAGATTTTCTCTCTTGCTGTTCAGAGGATCTGCTGGTAGGTTACAGCACCATGGTACAATGCCTGTCCTTTCTCTATTTTAAAATATACCATATGCGGCCCACACTTCTGGCATGAACTTGACAGTGCAAACTTTATACAGTGCAATCGGACAGGTACATACTGAAAGAGACACTGCAGCTGTGACTCTGTTTTAATTCATTATTAATGTAGTTATTTATTTAAATGATTAATACATGATCTATTCACTGACTATGATTATTCCCAGGGGCCACGGGGTCCAACGGGGGACTTGGGGATGACAGGTTTCATGGGGCCTCCAGGAATAAAGGTATGTGTGTGTTTGTGTTATCTGTCTTTGTTTTGGGTTTAAGAACTCCACTAGAGGTTAACTATAGCAGGGTTTGCTACAGCATAACCTTTTGCTATAGGGGCTTTTTCCAAACAGGATTGAATGGACATGTAATATACAGGCTCAAAGCCTTTTGGATTCCAATCAATTAAAAGTGTGTGAAACTAAACACCAGGGCTCATGATTAAAGCTACGACCCCGGTTGCTGCACACTATTGATGTGTAAAAGCCTGCTAATGTGTTCCAGACTGTGCAGCCATAGACAATATATAACTGATTCAGTCTAGGCCCATGGAACAACATGAATGAGATTATTATCTAATGTTATCCTTTCTCTGAGAGGGGCTCAAGGTGCCTCAACATGCATGTGCTGCACATTACCCTTGGGTCATGTGCGTGTGCTTGCGTGTGTATGTATGCATGTTTGTAATCTGACTGCAAGTGTATGGACAGTATTCATATCATCTTATTGTGTGTGTGTCTGTGTATGTGTTTGCAGGGCGAGAAGGGTGAGCCAGGGGTCATGGTTGCCGCTGATGGGTCTATGATGTCTGGACTCACAGGGCCACAGGGGCCCAAAGGGATCAAGGTAAGTCTTACACACACTACTTCCTGGGTCAAAGTTCACATTGACTGCCTGGGTTCTAGTTGTGTCAGACACTCACTTTGTTTCCTGACCCCTTCGCAGGGCGATTGTGGTGTACCTGGACCAGCTGGCGTGATGGTAAGACGTTATTTGTTTCTCAGTTTGATAACGGACCTATAATAAACAACTTACTCTCGTGTGCACGTGTGTGTTATGTTGCCAATACTGCTCTGTGTGTGTGTGGGGGGGGGGGGTTTGTTGTTCCCTACACTGAGTTTGGAGTAATCCCTTTGTAGTAACTAACCTCACCCCCCCCCCCCTCCTTCTTTGTGTTGCCGCAGCTGCTTTCAATCAAAGTGTTTTGGAACATTTTTATCAGGCCAAGTCCATACGCACATACAGGCCTGCTTCTGGGCCCCCTATCCAGTCAATGCATATTTTCAGGCGTACTACGGACCTGTGATGTATCCTCATCCGCAGTGCACCTGCTGACGGGAGAAATACAAAAGAGAAACAGTTCTGGTCCTTCAAAGGTTGCTTTGTTGTTGTTTTTTACAGGGTCCCATTGGGCCAGAAGGACCCAAAGGAGAATATGGCTATCCTGGTCATCCGGTAAGTACAGTACCTCACATTTTGATTTGAGCCATTCCTTTAACATCGTAGGCTACACATGAGAACAACAGCAAGTTAAAAAAATTATGATTCACATATAGAGTGTTTTTCAAACCCAAGTGCACTCTATTGGGTTACACAAATAAACAGCACTACAGAGCATGATCATATCACTCCAATGCATTTGACCGTTGGTGATGTGGTGTGTCCCTCGCTACAGGGTCGTCCTGGAATTAGTGGGCATAAAGGAGACCGAGGAGACGCTGTGGTTGTGTCGGTGAGTTGAACCCTCTCCCTTCTTCCCTCCCTCTTTAGATGGGTCAGAGTCACAAAGGTTTGAGAACCACTGCACTATTGCCATCTGAAGGTGGCGCCCCCTAGCCAGAACCTATTTCCATTCCTTTCCATTTCAACTCAGCCACCACCAAATATTAGACCTAGACCACACACGGCCCATGAACCACATGGTTGACCGCCTGACACCGACTCACCACACAGCTGGTAAAGATGCCAGTCGACACGTTGGCATTGGGAATAGTTGTTTCACAGGCAGTCCCGTGCCCAGACAACCCCAACATATGATGAAAACAACCAGCTTATTTATCGACGGGCACTTGAAAGCACCCCGTAAATAAAATAGCTTTTGTTGACTTTTAACAAGACATCTTTCCTCAACATGTGTCAGAAGTCCCTGGCCCATCCTCTGTGTGCGATGAAGCAACAGTGTGTTTTTCAGGTCTGTCCATGTGCTGTGGTGTCTTAGACACTTTTACTGTTGGATTAACTGGCTGACCAATCTTAACCAGACCTTACAGTTTATACAGAACCAGTCAAGATTTGGACGCACCTTCTCATTCAATGTTTTTTCTTTATTTGTACTATTTTCTACATTGTAGAATAATAGTGAAGACATCAAAACTATGAAATAACACATATGGAATCATGTAGTAACCAAAATAGTGTTAAAAATCAAATTATATTTTATACTTTAGATTCTTCAAAGTAGCCATCCTTTGCCTTGATGACAGCTTTGCACACTCTTGGCATTCTCTCAACCAGCTTCATGAGGAATGTTTTTCCAACAGTCTTGAAGGAGTTCCCACATATGCTGAGCACTTGTTGACTGCTTTTCCTTCACTCTGTAGTCCAACTCATCCCGAACCATCTAAATTGGGTTGAGGTCGGATGATTGTGGAGGTCAGATCATCTGATGCAGCACCCCATCACTCTTTTTGGTCAAATAGCCCTTACACAGCCTGGACTTTTTTGGGTCATTGTCTTGTTGAAAAACAAATGATAGTGCCACTAAGCGCAAACCAGATGGGATGGCTTATCGCTGCAGAATGCTGTGGTAGCCATGCTGGTTAAGTGTGCCTTGAATTCTAAATAAATCACTGACAGTGTCACCAGCAGCTCCACAGTGGGAACCACAAATGCGGAGATCTTCCGTTCACCTACTCTGGGTCTCTGTGTTGGAACCAAAAACAATTGGACTCATCAGCCCAAAGGACAGATTTCCAATGGTCAAATGTCCATTGCTCGTGTTTCTTGGCCTAAGCAAGTCTCTTCGTATTGTTGGTGTCCTTTAGTAGTGGTATGCAGCAATTCGACCATGAAGGCCTGATTCACGCAGTATCCTCTGAACAGTTGATGTTGAGATGTGTCTATTACTTGAACTCTGTGAAGCATTTATTTGGGCTGCAATCTGAGGTGCAGTTAACTCTAATGAACTTATCCTCTGCAGCAGAGGTAACTCTGGGTCTTCCTTTCCTGTGGCAGTCCTTATGAGAGCCAGTTTTATCATAGTGCTTGATGGTTTTTGACCTTCATGTCTTAAAGTAATGATGGACTATTGTTTCTCTTTGCCTATTTGAGCTGTTCTTGCCATAATATTGACTTGGTCTTTTACCAAATTGGGCTATCTTCTGTATACAACACCTACCTTGTCACAACACAACTGATTGGCTCAAAGGAAATAAATTACACAAATTAACTTTTAACAAGGCACACCTGTTAATTGAAATGCATTCCATGTGACTACCTCATGAAGCTGGTTGAGAGAATGCCAAGAGTGTGCAAAGCTGTCATCGGTGAAAGGTGGCTACTAAAACCAAACACTTTATTGGTTTCTACATGATTCCATATGTGTTATTTCATAGTTTTGATGTCTTCACTATTATTCTACAATGCGGAAAATAGTAAAAAAACATATATAAGAAAAACCCTTGAATGAGTAGGTGTGTCCAAACTTTTGTCTGGTACTGTATCTATTGTTCATGTAGCCAAATTTCAACGTATATATTTCTGGCATAGGCCTTTTTTTGTGCAAAAACAGCCTAGCCTACTGTTCACAGAGAGCGCAAATATATCCGTTGTCAGCTGATCATAGCAAATGTAGATCATGTAAATCAGCTAACTTGTTACAGTAGCTAGCTAATTGTTAGCTATGCTGTTGTAACAATGTAACTACTCTTAACTAGTGATGGGGGGAAAACATTTATATAATAATAATACTTTTTGGCCTATATTATATCGATATTTTACCTCAAGTAAGAATTTGTAAAAATCGAAGATTCGCTTTTGTAAAAATACACATGGCCAAAAGTATGCGGACACGTGCTCGTTGACCATCTCATATCATGGGCATTAATATGGAGTTGGTCCCCCCTTTGCTGCTATAACAGCCTCCATTCTTCTGCGAAGGCTTTTGACTCAAAGTTGGAACATTGCTGCAGGGACTTGCTTCCATTGAGCCACAAGAGCATTATTTAGGTAGGGCACTGATGTTGGGAAATTAGGCCTGGCTAGCATTCTGCATTCCAATTCATCCCGAAGATGTTCGATGAGGTTGAGGTCAGGGCTCTGTGTAGGCCTGTCAATTTATTCCACACTGATCTCGACAAACCATTTCTGTATGAACCTTACTTTGTGCATGGGGGCATTGTCATATTGAAAAAGGGCCTTCCCCAAAGTGTTGCCACAAAGTTGGAAGCACAGAATCACAATTGTGTGCTATAGCATTAAGATTTTCCTTCACTGGGGCCTAGCCCGAACCAGGAAAACAGCCCCATATCATTATTGCTCCTCCAACAAACTGTACAGTTGTCTCTATGCATTCGGGGCAGGTAGCGTTCTCCAGGCATCTGCCAAACCCAGATTCGTCCGTCGGACTGCCAGACGGTGAAGTGTGATTCATTACTCCAGAGAACGTGTTTCCACTGCTCCAGTGTCCAATGGGGGCGAGCTTTACACAACTCTAGCCAATGCTTGGCATTACGCATGGTGATTTTAGGCTTGTGCGGCTGCTCGGCCATTGAAACCCATTTCATTAAGCTCCCGTCGAACAGTTGTTGTGGTGACGTTGCTTCAAGAAAGGCAGTTTGGAACTCTGTAGTGAGTATCGCAACAGACAATTTTTACACACTTCAGCATTTGGCGGTCCCATTCTGTGAGCTTGTGTGGCCTACCACTTCACGGCTGAGCCGTTGTTGCTCCTAGACATTTCCACTTCACAATAAAAGCACTTACAGTTGACCGGGGCAGCTCTAGCAGGGCAGAAATTTGACAAACTGACTTGTTGGAAAGGTAGCATCTTTTGACAGTGCCACGTTGAAAGTCACTGCTCTCTTCAATACGGGCCATTCTACTGCCAATGTTTGTCTATGGAAATTGTATGGCTGTGTGCTTGATTTTATACACCTGTCAGCAACTGGTGTGGCTGAAATAGCCCAAATCCACAAATTTGAAGGGGTATCCACATACTTTTATATATATAGTGTAAATATATATTTTTTTGCTACATGGTCCGGGCTAGGCCCCAGTGAAGGAAAATCTTAACGCTACAGCATTTCAGCTAGCGCTAATCGGCTGTACCTGCGCCAAAACTCCTATAGCTTGTTCTCCATCTTCTTTTTAAATAGTGAGCCAACATGTTTTCAGTACTTTTATTTCCCTGACTGATCAAAACGTGTTTTCTCATGCTCTCCTGTCTCTCTGCAGCAGACATATAGTGAGAAATATGTTTGGAACATCAAATCGCAGTAAAGAAAGAATCTTGAGAATCGTGAGAATCGCAATTCATATTATATTTTGACAAAAGAGACAACAACAAAAAATATACCAATCTGAAAGGGCACTTTTCTAATAGGAGGGCAACAGGGCAGAGCTCTTGTGGTCATATCTGAAGTGCATGTGTGCAAATCAAGGGTTGTTTCACTATGAAGGTTTGTGGGTGAGTGATTCAGAAGGACCTTGATCACTCCAAGGTGGATGGATGTGAATTGGACTTCTGAACCTGTATGTTGTCCATTCAACTCCAATTTTCCTCTTCCTCTCTGTCTCTCTTTCTTGTTCTCTCTCGGTTCTCAGGGGCCCCCTGGCCCTCCCGGACCCCCAGGACGTCCCGGAATGTTCAACTGCCCTAAAGGAGTAAGTATGACCTCCCCTACTCCCTTCCTATATCCATGTTTGTCCATGTCATCGTCAGGTATTGTAGCTCTCCTGTGCTCACTGTCCCCTTCTTCCCCTACATTTTTTGAAGACAGTTTTTCCCATCCCTCCCAGACCACACTGCAAAAAGGCCGTAAGTGACTGACAGCACAGCGGTGGGCAGGCTGAGCTCAGGCCTGTCTGTCTGGCTCTGTGGAGTATACCTTTTCTTTCTGACTCATTCCTTCCATTACTCACTCACTCTCTCTCTCTCTCTCTCTCTCTCCTTCTCTCTCTCTCTCTCTCTCTCTCCTTCTCTCTCTCTCTCTCTCTCTCTCTCCTTCTCTCTCTCTCTCTCTCTCTCTCTCCTTCTCTCTCTCTCTCTCTCTCTCCTTCTCTCTCTCTCTCTCTCTCTCCTTCTCTCTCTCTCTCTCTCTCTCTCTCCTTCTCTCCTAACTTCTCCATCATAAAAGGGGAATGTGCATGTTGCATCCATGGTCCCTAACCTATTCCAGGTGTGAATAGAGAATCTCTCCCAGCATGCTGCATGTCATATGGACATGGTGGTCATGTGGTGTGGGTTTGCTTTTAGGTTGGTGTTTCATGGAGAAGACTAACAAAATGCAGGATGGTCCCCAAGATTGAATATTAAACATTCATGATAATTATAATATTTAGATTTTTAGAAGATGCACTACTGTCAAAACAGAAGCAATTGTTTATATTGCAGTATGTATTTGCCTGGTATTTGGTGAGGCGTGTAGTAATTTCCAAGAATTCGATTCAGATTGTATAACCGTGTAATTTTGTAGTAAATACCAGGTTAATAGTGTTCTAAAATACAACCTAACCAAATGAATGTACTTACTATGTAAGGTCTTTCAGAAGTGAGATGAGCCAAGTGTGATCAGCATCTCCTGTCTTTCATGGGGCCCATCTTGAAAAAGCACCTTTCATCCAGGGTGATGGTGGTCACTGGCATGTTTAAGATGTTTTTTTGTTGTTGTTCATCCTTCTAACCCTCCATTTTGTTACAGATAGATTAACTCGTCCACTGTGAATTCAACGTCATTTATAATATGAAAAATGATATACTGTAGATACAGTATAATAGCTGTCTTGGATTCATCTTGTCATCATGTGCAATGTTTTTGTTTGTGTCTGAGATGCATGTTCCTTTCACAAGCCCTGTTCTTGTTCCTGCTTAGACAAATCCAACATGTCTTTTAACATGTTCCTTTCACAAGCCCTGTTCTTGTTCCTGCTTAGACAAATCCAACATGTCTTTTAACATGTTCCTTTCACTTTTTCAGATAAATGGTTCTAAGAGCTCAACAAATGGTGAGTTGAAGGACTTTCTAGATATGACAATACATTTCAGAACATCATGAATAAATACATTTTATGTATTTCTTTGTTACAGTTTTTCGTATCTTGAAATACAAATAACATCAGTGAATACAAAATGCACTGTTAGTGTTCTGTTTTCATCAGAAGAGAAATTAATGCAATTGTGTTGGCTGTTTCCGGTAATCAGTAAATAATACTGCAAAAAAGTATAAATCACCCCATCAGTGTCATACCATGTACAATACAGAGACTTTTTTACAATATTGAGGACATGCAGAGATGCAGAGAATGAAGTTGGGTTACTCCTAAGTAATCATCTTCGACATTGTGACCTTCCATGATAGAGCTTTGGTGTGGATTGAGGCTATACATTCATATCAGTTCCTCCATTGTATTCACCTTTCATTACTTACATTGTGGATAGTGTTTCTGTGTACCAATGGAACCAGCCTTTGTATTGAATACATTGAATTGGATTGTGATGATACTGATGAATGAATCCTGCACACAATGTGCTTAATTAAAACATATATATTTATGTATCAGTAATAATATTTCATTTGAGGAAATATGCATAAAAGAAGAGTAATTTCCGATCATTCTGCTCCTTTGGATAGTACTTCCAATTTGGATCATTTTTCAGTGACTGCAAAGAAAAAGTATTGATATAGTGTGATTTTATAGAGACAGACTAGCTTTCTGTTTTGTCTGCTTGGACTCGGGAGATAAGTATGGCTGCGGTAATCTTTTTGCAGGCAGTCGTGTTCTTTTGATGAAACCATTTGCAATGACTTTGTTGTGCTGCATTCTCTGATATGAATGCCAAATGCTCACCTGTTATTCCCTATGTGACCTGTAGGGGGGGCTAACTGTCTTCCAACTGGGACCAAAGGGGACAGGGGGGAGAGGGGTTTCCCTGGGATGCCTGCCCCATCGCGTGAGTCACGATAGATAGATAGATAGATAGATAGATAGATAGATAGATAGATTTATTACTCTTCACCTACAGTATGATTTTGCTTTACTGTTAATATAAAGAATACATGTTATAATCTGTCATAAGGACACAGGTGTTGTTCATGCATTATCTTTAATAACCAATGGATGATGTGTTTTTCCTGCAGTTACAATGCTTCCCAAAGGAACTACGGTAAGTTGAATATTTGTTTCTGCTGTGTGTGTGTGTGTGTGTGCGTGCTTCTGGAGCTCTCACAGTCTGTGTGTCTGTCTATCCACAGGGGAATAAAGGGGACCACGGCTTCAGGGGGGACAAGGGAGAGAAGGGGGAGGCCGGGTTACCGGGCTCACCTGGTATGCCTGGGAGATCGGGACTGGTGGTGAGTCCCATTTCCATTGAGACCATATGCTTCCAAAGCCCCGCTCATCCACCACAGCTTTGACCAATTACAATTACTGAGAAGATCACGATACAACATAGACACATGAGATGGTACATAATCAGTGTCAACTTCATTTGATGGGGTTATTGTAGTCTATGACCTCTTTTGATGGTGTGCTAGATAGGCATTTGGGTTGTGTGAGTAATGAGGATTTTGAACTTAGCCACATTGGCAAAAGGCAGAATTGACTTGAAAGGAAATCCAAGTTGTGTGCAAAATAATACATTGTTTTGCCAATTCTTACAAATTCAAGTGCTGCATGCAACAATAGGGGATTTCTTTCCTACTGGCTGCATTTAAGTAACCCCGCAGCATCATGGGGTTCAATAAGTCACCATGTTCCATTCATTTATTATATGTAAAGATACTGGAGATGAATATCTACTAAAGCACTGTGTTTGTTTCAGGGCCCCAAAGGAGAAACTGTTATGGGGCCCCGTGGCTATCCAGGTGTTCCGGGGTCTCCTGGTACTCCTGGGTATGGGAGACCTGGCCCTCAAGGACCCCAAGGGCCTCCCGGACCCCCCGGAGAACCCTCTCGATTTGGCTCAGGTAAGAGTTTGTGGCACCCTTTGTGAAATGTTCTGTATGGTATAATATGGTGACTAGTATCACATAAGAAATTCTTACCGTTGTGCTTGTCTCTCATTTTTCTAATTCCAGCTGTGACCATCCATGGGCCACCAGGCCCCACTGGCCCGGCTGGACCTCCTGGGACCTCTGCCATGGTCAGTCAGTCTGTCCCCTCCGTTACGCTGTCACATAACCGCCCCATCACGCCATAATGTCATCCCATCATACCATCAAAATGTCAACTCTGTTACATCATGTCATCCTTGTTACATTATCATGTCAGCTCCGTCACATCATCAAATAACCCCTGACATGCTAGATATTGCTGTTCTTTCCTCAATCACTCTGGCCAGGGTCTCCCCAACAATTACTATATTCCGATACTTCGTTCCAGTCGAATAATGTGTTTCTCTCTATGTTTTTCCTTTATTTGAAGACGTTTCCTTCCAGCGAGGTCATGATGCAACAGACGAAATACAGCAGCGAGGGGACCCTAAGCTTCACCACGGGGACAGGCAAACTCTACATCCGGGTGCAACAGGGATGGAAGGAAGTCCTGGTACAGCAGCATCTCTGGCTCCCTCTCTTCCATGTCTCTATAGTGTCTCTGTGAGCCGTGAAACTAACTGGCGTGTTTGGTGTTTATCTGTGTCTCTGTCTCTACAGCTTGGTGACTTGATCCCCCTCCCAATGAATCTCCTTCTAAATGACGAGGTAAGAACAGTAGAGTTGGGATGAGGATGGAACATGTTCAACCTCATGAATTTTCTGCACAATTCTCCCATTGACATCAATGCATTATGTGAAAGTGCATTGTAGACCTCCATATGATGGATGCTTATAGCAGAATATTCTGTGTGATTGCATCTTTTTATGTTTAGAATCTAATTAGTAATACACTTTTGCCCCCTTAGGCTCAGCCAGGCAGCGGCAGAAAGTATGGGGTGAGTTTGTTGACAAATTAAGACAAGACTGACTAAGCGTTTGCAACTGTGCAAAGTTTGCTCTTGTTATTTCATAGGGGAACAATGAAAGGTTTTTAAAAACATAAACCTGTCTTTATTTACACTTCTATTGAATATCCTTTCTTAGTCAAATATTTACTTGAACTTTTGTTTCACCACTTTTTCTTATGAAACTTTGCACTGGAGCAAAGAAACAGTGAATTAAAATACTTTCTTAGAACTGCCTGCTTTCTAGTTTGTATCTAGTAAAGGGAGAATAAGTCTGAAGTTGAATCTTTGTTATTCATTCTTGAAAGCAAGTCATTGGTTTGGCTCAAGTCTGGCCGCAAAATGAGCTGGAGACAAAATTTGATTTTGCCGTGGTTTGGAGTATTCCACTTTTAGACTAAATGACTGTCTGTGTGCTGTCATTGAAGGACAGCCCGAGGCAGGCCAGGTTTGGTTTTTGAGATTTAGATCCACACTTCACAAAAGAAGACTGTACCATGCTACACTGTTACATTCCCATTTCAACAGCACTGCCAAGACCATCACCTAAGCCAGGTTTTTCCCAAACTCAGCCTCCCCCTGTGTGCACATGTTGGTTTAAGCCCTAGCATTACACAGCTGATTCAAATAACCAACTCATCATTGAGCTTTGATTATTTGAATCAGCTGTGTAGTACTAGGGCAAAAAACAAAACGTGCACTGGGGAGGGGAGAGGGGCAAGGACCGAGTTTGGGAAACCATGACCAAAGAGAGATGAGAATAGTGGTGGGTGTGTGTGTCTGTTTGTGTATATGCACTTGTCAGTTTTGTTGGATACCTTGACCACCTGGAGTAGTATCCGGCTCGAAAGGACCACTCTGAATGAAGTGGTGGTTTAGAATACATACTAATGACTAATGAATGACCACTATTCCACTGTCTCGTCCTCAGCTCAAACTGGTGGCTCTGAACCAGCCCCACACAGGGAACTTTGGTGGGGTCTACATAGCAGACAATATGTGTTATGAACAGGCCAAGGCCATGGGCTTGTCCGCTTATTACCGGGCCTTCCTATCCTCCCCAAAACCCCGGGCCGTTAATAAAGACCTGGTCCCCCAGAAGTTCAGGGAGAGCTACCCCGTTACCAACCTCAGGGTAAGCCAACTTCTGTTTCCCATAGGTTCATCTAAGATCAGTATTAAAGGCCGAGTGCAGTCAAAAGTGTGATTTTTCTGTGTTTTTATATATTTTTCCAAACTATGAGGTTGGAATAATACTGTGAAATTGTGAAAATGATGATAATACAATTTTAGTGTAAGAGCTGTTTGCAAAGACCGCCTGACATTTCAGCCTGTCTTTGTGGGATGTAGTTTTGGCCTGCCTGGTGATATCACCTTGGCGGTAAATTAGTTAATAGACCGATAAGAAAGAGAGTTCCTAACCTCTCTGCCAATAACAGCTAGTTTTCAGTTTTGCCCTCCCCATTCACTCACAGAATAGTCCTAGCTGAATTCTTGCTTGAGAAATTGCTCTTTGTTAAGAAATTATTTTTGCTATTTAAAAAAAAATCTGAAATGATTTAATATTGAGATAAAAAGGTCTGTGTTGGTCCTTTAAAAAATAAAATGTCAGAGTCAACTCAATTACTCCTTTCTGTATCCACAGGGCGACATTTTGTTCAGTAACTACAAGTCTATCTTCACTGGGGGTGGAGGCAAATTCCCGCCAAACATCCCAATCTACTCCTTCGATGGACGGGACGTATTGGCAGACCCCTTCTGGTCAGTGAAACAGACAGATGTCCAGTTCCTCAGACACAGGGCCCTGTGGCTATGTGGACACGCTCATCCACAACTCATCCTATTTCAATCTCTAAAGAGTGAAGGCTAGGTTGACATCCTCATCCACTCATCATGTTCTCCACAGTTCCACCCGACCCAAGCAGCTTCACCAAAAGACAAGTGGGTTTGGAAGAGCGAGGCATGAAGAAGGGAGGGGACAGACATGGCTGTTTCCACAAAATGACATTTTAAATGCAGGATAGCCCGACCGCAATCCAGACATCGGGGGTTGTAGCGTTGTGTTTTTCAGCCCGGGCCAATGTGAGCCAGCTATGTCCACCCTCACTCTATTTTGCTCCTATTTATACACAGCCATGTTAAATTTAGCAGCCCCAACCAACCAGAGACTGGAGGCTGGCAACTGTGGCTCCAAAGTGACTGTTTATAGATGTTTTTCAAACAGACACTTTCTGACTTTGTGGCGAAGTCTATTTGAGAGCATGTATGAATGGATATAGCAGGGACAGAGCAGAGAAATAGGTTTGTTGATGTCATCTGTTAGGTTGAGGTCACATCTGTGGGTATCTCTGCTCAGTTTGGGGCTACATTAGTTCAACTCCCATTTTGTTTTTTTTGTGACTTTATTCTGGGAGGATTATTTAAATAGAAGCTAAATTAAACTTTTAGTTGGTGTTTGCGTGAACATCTGTTATGTATGCTGTATGACTTTTTAACGTGTGTGTGTGTGTGTGTGTGTGTGTGTGTGTGTTCGCGTGTACTTTATGTTTGTACATAATAGGAGGACCAGCTCATTGTAATGGCTGGAACTAAATAAATGGCCAAACACAAACATATGGAAACAACATGTTTGACGGTTCCAATATATTCCATTCCAGCCATTACAATGATCCTGTCCTCCTATAGCTCCTCCCACCAGCCTCCTCTGGTGTACATGTCCCTGTGTATATGCTGTATCCATACACTCTCCCACTTTATTTGTTTATCGCTCCCAACAGGCCTAAGAAGAGCATCTGGCACGGCTCCAATACGTTTGGCAACATGGCGGTAGACCGGTCCTGCGAGTCGTGGCGGGTCAACGACATTTCCATCGTGGGCCAGTCGTCCAGTTTGTCCTCGGGCTCCCTTATAGGACAGCAAACAAGCAGCTGCTCCAACGAGTTAATTATTCTCTGCATCGAGACCATAGAGCATGTTTAATAGACCTTTAACAGTCTCATGCCCCCCCCCCCCCCCCCCCCATTCCTCCATCCCCCAATCCATCCACTGTCATCTTAACACTCTGGAAAGGTGTAAATACATGAACATTGCTTTATGAACATGTCATCATCGTCATCAACTTGTTCCTCTCCCATCCTCTGATTGGTTGGTTGATTGACTGAGATGGTGCTAAAGAGCGGATACTGTCTGTCAGACCAGCTCCAAATCGTGGCTTTGCACAGTTTTTCTAAACCAACTTTCAAATTACAACTGTCAACTTTCAAGATTCTTTCTCACTACAGATATTTCTCCTCGTCAAAATGTCACCTTTTGTCTTCCAGTGATTGGTCGTGTTTACAGATTGTCCTATTAGGTCATTCTATAAGAGATGTTAACTCCATTAGACCAGGGCCAATACCATATTTCACACAACATAATGTCCATATTCCAACAAGGGAACAACCAGTATTACCACCAAAGAAATTTTGATGCACTGTATTAGATTTGTTTTATACTTTTGTCACTTCATATCCATGAAGATTGTCTTTCAGCTTTTTTTTTATACATTTCATACACATTTCTCATTTGAGCAACAATTTCTCTCAGTGTTTAATTTAAATTCAATGTTTTATTTATACCTTGACCGCACATAACATGAATGAATCAAATGATTAAGGTTAAGTATGTAATTTATAGATTGTTTGTCAAAGTGACTGTTTCAGTTTTTTGCCTCTTCTGAAATTGGTTGTTTTTTGTACAGCATTCCTTTTACTGCGCTAGAATTTTGATTTGATAGGTACCTAGTTAGATTTAACATAAATTCCACCCATCATATAGAAATTCACCACAAAAAAAAACTCATATGGAATTTTTATACAACAGAGATTTGATCAGTATGTGAGAGTATGTTTTATACAATAATTGGTGCTTATTGAATAAAAATGTTTTCTTTTTCTTAATAATATGAGTCTGATGTAATTTGTTTTGAAAGCCTGGTCCAGTTACATTGACGCTGGCTGCCACCCATGTACTGTGGTTAAAGGAAGAGACAGACCAACACGAAAGTTGGCCATTCCCGGTACGACAGATGGTGGCGATTGAACATTAACAGAATATTACCACCGATATTCTGTGGTCAGAAGCGATAGGACGGCCACCTGCTGCGAATGAACAACTCTTGAGTCAATCAGGGATGGTGGTCAATTTGGTACTGATGTGGAACTGTAGCATAGAGGCTCAATGGTGGGTTTTTAGCAATTCCCCCTTACTCCAGTTGGTGGCTTTACCAAGACATAGGCCCTATTTGAATCCTTCCCTTCACCCCTCCTTGAAGTAATCAGTGACAGTGATTAGTGTAATCAGTAATCAGTGACAGTGATTAGTGTAATCAGTAATCGGTGATTACTGTAATCAGTAATCAGTGACAGTGATTAGAAATGACTAGACAGATGAAAGCCATGTGATGGATCCCTGGCGTTCACCTATCCAATATCTAGTCCAGGGGTGTCAAACTCATTCCATGGAGGGCCCAGTGTCCGCAGGTTTCATTTTTCCCCCTTTCAATTAATACCTAGACAACCAGGTGAGGGAATTCCTTAGTAATTAGTGACATTCTAAACAGTCAGAAGGGGCCTGCTGTGTTTGCATTAGCAGAGAGTACTATGATTATGGCAGAAGCTCTTTGAGTACTATGAGAATTATAGTTGGGCTTCACACACAGTTTGCTCCCCATAGCCGGGACTACTTCTTCTGGTCGCCCGACCCTGTCGCAGTACGGGTGAGTGACGACACTCGGCCTACATGTGTAAACCCCATTAGCCGAATTCAAACTGTTTTGCTGCTGTACAGTAAGTAACCCTTTCCTTCAAAGAAGTTTCCATGTGTCTTGTGAGTGGGTCGTAGGCCTACCACTATAAAGGCGGAGGGAGGTCTTCCTGTTACAACTGTGATTATAATGGTGTACAGGATGTGACCGTTTGAATCCAGGTCTTGGATGGATCTAGGTGGGGCTGCAGAAGTTCCAAAGCGTGCTTCCAGCAACTACAGTATGATTACATTTGTCATTGTTTTGCTTACCACATCCCCCAGCCCAACATGGCTGTAGTAATATGCTATTAGAATAAAAGGCTGGATGAATGTAAATGTTATTAAAGGGATAGTTCACCCAAATCACAAACTGAGACATTGGTTTCCTTACTCTGTAAGCAGTCTATAGAAAATGTATGACAGCAATCCATGCTTTGGCTTTATTTTCCTGGTTACGGGGTAAGGAAACCATCATGTCATTTTGTAATTTGGTTGAACTTTTCCTTTAACTTACAAACACTAGAAATACTGCCATGGGGTTTGAATTGGTTACATTTTGGTCAGAAGTATAACTTTCTGTGCCACAAGGTACATTTCTTTCTGTGCCACAAGGTACATCATGTCTTTACATACATGTCTTTGGCTTACACAATATGGCTGAGTTTAAACAGGCAGCCCAATTCTGATCTTTTGCCCAAGTATTGGCAAAAGATCTGATCTGATTGGTCAACAGACCAATAATAGGGCAAAAAATATGAACTGGGCTGCCTGAATTGGGCTGATCATTGCTGACCATCCAGGACACGTTGCTGTGCAAATCAAACACACTTGGTGCAGGGTGAAAAAAATGTGTGTAACGCAGTGGCTGCGTACACACAGGCACTAATTGATATCCGACCAATCAGATCTGCTCTTTTGCCAATAATTGGGCAGAGTATAAGAACTGGGCTGCCTGTGTAAATGCAGCCAGGGAAGAACATCTCCTATTCCAGTCACAGTCTGTACTTGAACAGTTACCGAGCCAAGCACTAGTAGCACAAGTTGCCTATGGTATCTTTGTATAACGTATTCAACTGAATTTGCAGTATGGGCTGCTCCTGGTTCTCTTAAAGCACCACTCGAGACCTCATCTCATTCAGTCCTCTCACACATGTAAAATATTCAAACACTTGAATAACAAATAAGGCAATTTACCTGAAAACATTTGCTATTGCCACCCACAAATTATTGATCCATGTCCATTGTGTGCCTGGATAAGACATAGCCAAAACATCTGGCTCTCAAAGGACACAGTCTGAGCGTCTGTGTGAACGTGACGGCTGTTTGCGTTCTCAGGAATGGGGAAATGTGGGGATTTCATTCACACCCATACAGTAAGCCACATATCCAAAAAACTGACAGTGTGCCAGGAATAATAGTGGTAGAATTGCACGTACAAGTACTTGTCATCACACTGTCTGTCTGACAGGTGGTGAAAGGGCTTGAGTTTTGCCTAGGGGGGAGACGGAGGAGTGGATGGCCATGAGCAGCTGAAGGACAGGCAATTCTCCCTTCACACCTTCTGGTTAATCTCTCACACACACACAAACATACACACAAACCTGTTATTGACCAAACTTTCATTAAACCTTACTATGAGTCACACAGAAATGCCTAACCCATAATGCATGACTTTATTGAATATACACAGAGTACAAACATTAGGAACCCCTTTCTAAAACTGAGTTAGAACCCCCCCTTGCCCTCAGAACAGCCTCAATTCATCAGAGCATGGACTCCACAAGGTGTCAAATACGTTCCACAGGGAGATGCTGGCCCATGTTGACTCCAATGCTTCCCAATGTTTGTGTCAAGTTGGCTGGATATCCTTTGGGTGGTGGACCATTCTTGATACAGACGGGAAACTGTTGAGCGTGAAAAACACACCTGCATTGCAGTTCTTGACACAAACCAGTGAGCCTGGTACCTACTACCATACCTCATTCAAAGACACTTAAATATTTTGTCTTGCCCATTCACCCTCTGAATGGGACACAATCCACGTCTCAAATGTCTCAAGGCTTAAAAATCCTTCTTTAACCTGTCTCCTCCCATTCATCTGCCCTGATTTGAAGTGGATTTAACAGGTGACATCAATAAAGGATCATTGCTTTCACCTGGATTCACCTGGTCCGTTTATCATGGAAAGAACAGGTGTTCCTAATGTTTTGTACACTAGCATACGCTCTAGTGGTTAAGGCCTGTGTGAGAACGAATGCACTCTGTTGTATTGTGTGTTTTTTTTCTCTTCTTGTTTCTCATCAGATTTCTATACATCCAGCTCATCACACTTCATGATGTTTTCTGTAGCCTCTCCCAAGCCGCCTGTCATCCCTGACACACACATCATCAATAACATTCCACCATGACAGCTTCACTGCAGGAACGTGCGGGGGCCAACAGGAAAATAGATTTTTGAAGAACATGTAGAGGCTCTGTCTGTCTGTCAGGCTTTTGTCACATCTAATTCCCATGTCAACGAGCGGACCGGTCCTTTTGTGTGGTGCGGCGTACAAATCTGTCCATAGGGGGACAGAGGTCAGGGGTCAGACGAATAGAACGATCACCCCGGAGCTGGCAGGATGTTAGGGGACTGGAGTCAGCATTGTGGCCCCTGGACCTCCGCCACTGTTTGTCTCCCAGGGGCCAGGGCAGGGCAGGTCAGGAAAGACATGTGACCTTTAAAAGGGCATGTTTTTAATCAAATTGACTTTAATCTAACTTTATTCATACCACAATGGACAATTGTACTAGGTAAAGTTCCCAAATGCACAAAATGTATGCATGCATGACTAAGTTGCTTTGGATAAAAGCATCTGCTAAATGACATATTTATTAAAGTTGTGTGTGTGCAAATACATGAAGTTAATACATTAATCTATAACTTCATTCAAGCATACATTCTGGATAGCCATCAATATGATCATTGGAAAGCATAGTGACATTTTACTGAGAAAAAAAAAAGACAGAAAGTACAGAAACGCAAAAAGTATTTGAATAACACAGTTTATGCCAGACGCTTTTATCATAGCCTCTTACAGTTAGTTATATGTTCCGTGCATACATTGTTACTTATCATTGGTCGCGGGAATCGAACCAACTACCCTAGCGTTATAATCGCCATGCTCTACCAGCTGAGCTAGAAAGGAGCATAAATAGAGTAAAGTTAGAAGAATCCGTTGCCCATGGCACAGCGCAGTAGACCTGACCTCGGCAAGGCAGCTGAGCTGAGGCTGTTCCTTTCAGTGATTGATATGAGCCTTGGAGCCGTCAGCAGAGGTTGGTTCATCAACTCAACATTGGCCCCTTTGTGAGCGCAGAGCGTCTTGGCGACCATGCTAAATGCAGTGTTGTTGTTTTTCATTATAAGCATTATATCTTATTATATCTCCGCTGACCAGATGTCATAACGGATGACATGTTTGCTTCCCCGGGACATTTAGGCTGTATCATTTGGAACAGCAGGTGTAGGCTGTCATCGTTGATTTCGATGGTCAAACATACATTAGCCTATATAGTTCATTTGATTTTTTTTCGCTCACTGTATTTCCCGTTTTATAGTCTGGGATATTGCAGAATGGACAGTTGCTTTGCTGGAGAACGATGATTTATATTTCCATCTTTTATATGAATAAATGTGTTGATGGCTCAGTTTGAACAAAGACATTGTACTGGTTTGTCTGTGCAAGAATGCAAGAAAAGTTCACATTTTATGACAAAAAAGATTTCAAAATATTTCTAGAGGACACCATGATTCTAGAAGCCTAATTGGCTGACATCTCTAGAATTCAAATGAAATACTTTCAGGCAATAACACCACACCCATGCATTAATAACGGCGTTATTATACTGTTCTCACACGTATGTCACTGTTAACCCAGCCCTCTTCTGACCGGTGGGATTTGTCCCGTAGGCGCATGCCCAGTATGCGCTGTGTGTGACCACCAGTTCTCCATCTCCTCCACTATTCGGCCTGTATATGAGCGGATCACGAGAGAGAGCCGCATACGCTAATGTAGCCGACACAGAGGGTCTCATGGAGCTTGTCAAAGCGGCAGTGTTTTATTTGTCTTTTCGTTCACAATGCACTTTAGGATTTCAATAAGATGTATGTGTGTTTTGAGATAGTGACTTTTCTTCTCGCCTTCAACTTCTACGATTTGGTTCTTACTCAGGGTAAGTCTCCGCTTCGCTTTTCTTATTTCGCTAAACATTACATACAGTAATTGATATGCCTGTGTCTCTCTAAGTCCATTTTTTGTGCTCTTGGGGTCTGTACTTGATTCAAAACATGCAAGGTATACAATGATAAAGTTCGCTCAAGTGAGAGCAAATCCTTGTAGGCGACCCAAGTTTTCACTGCGCCGAGTTTTAACTTGTTGATTCACTTCTACAGTACGCATCCTGCAGTATGAGACCTGTGAGTAGCCAGCAACCGTTGTAGGCTAGACTGTTTTATGAACAGAACAGACCACACTTTGTGTTTTCTAACGGTACTTTGTATTGGGACGTTTAGGTGACATTTTTCTAGTGTTTCGGAGGGAATACAGTAATGACCCCCCCACATAGGTTTTTCCGTTGTGAACATGATATCCGTAGTTTTTCTTCACATTGTGTCACGCTGGTTTCTACCTCTCATTTCTGACACATTGTATCACGCAAATGGGGAGGGTCCCTTTACCGGTGATGGAACTGCTGCCAGCCATAGTTTGTAGACTATTATATTCTGGTCATGACATTACATCATTTAATACGTGTTATATTTGTTTCTCTTCGGTGCCTTAGAATAGCCTGTTGATTAGGCTATAGTAGATCCTATTAAGGGCACTAGCTAGATATTGTGTGATGTAAAATCTCAACGTTTTACTCATTAGGTAATAACATGGCTGAACATTTGACACCACGTGAATGAAAGTGTAGCCTAAATCAAATCAAATTGTGTATGTCACATGCTTCGTAAACAACAGGTGTAGACTATCAGTGAAATGCTTAGGCTGCTTATTGGCTCTGTACAACAATGCAGAGAGAAAAAACAAACATAGAAATATAATAACACGAGGAATAAAACTGCATAGGCTCCACAATGACTAACACGGGGTACCAGTACCGAGTCCTTTGATAACGATAAACGGCTAATCCTTCACACCGGTCAATTAGCAAATACAGTGTTTAGGCTATGTAGGCGAGACTTTTATTAGGGTTAGACAACTGCCCTTGACTTTGCTTTCTCATGCTAATGAATTTGGCAAAAGTGATTGTTTGTTGCGCACCCCCGTTTCAATATAACAACAATGTCTGAAGGCAACATTGTAGGCGTACCTTTCTTATCAATAGTCATTTGGCCACATCATTCATTGGTGCGGGATTCCTCAATCTTTACGGATGGGGTTAGGGTGGCAGCAGCAGCTATAAATTCGCATCTGCTATATGAGGACTTTGATGTTGTGAAAAGTGCTGTGTGTCCACATGCGCTCAGGATGTGGATTAGTTCGCGTAAATATCGCTCTAATCTGTCACACTGTGCATTGGACATGAAAGACGAGGCATCGTTTAGAACTGCAGTTAGGACCCACTTTAGCCAGCTGGCATTATGAACTGAAGAGAATAAATTAACCTACACATGGGCCGTTTTGTGAAAAGTTATACAATGTGATAGCGTAGTCCTCGCGCCTTGGGAACATCTGGGAAACGAATTTGGCCCCAATCGTGACCACTGCCGCAAGATAACGGTTTTCTCATTGTCCCACTCCCTCGGTTATTTCGTGTGAAAAATTCCCTGAATGTTTTTCTCCCCACTTAGCTAAAACTACCTCCCCCTTTCCTTTTTAGTTTATTTTCATGTATGGGCTATTCAGGCTAGTCCTCGAAGTAAGGCTGGTTTAGGAACATGAGACAGAATAGAATGGAAGACAGTCTTTGCGTCATCTGAAATGTGTGTCATTTCAAGCATGCATCGTTTTTTTGCATCATGTTGTGCCATGCTTTTACAGACAACAAATGTACTTATTGTTTTGTTCTAAGCAAATTCAAATAATAGGCAATAGTATAATAGGTATCGTCATTTTTATGCAAAGTTTTAAAAATGTGATTGTGTAGCCTACCAAAGCTATTAACTTGGCACGTGGTTATTGAAATAAATGAAATAATGGTATTTATTTTGATCTGACTCCAATAATTGTTCATTTAGGAGAGTAAAGAGCATGTTTGCAAGAACATTGGTTTACATTAATATCAATGTATATTATGTTTCAGATCTGAGACATAACTGAACAGTTTTCAGGTTATTAGATTAGGCTCTGTAAAGCATATGTACTTATGTTGACACAACATTGAAGTTGTTACATTAAGGGCCACCATAAATGTCAAGATTGTCAAGTTATACCTGAATGTGACTGGGGAACACCACATAGTCATGGTTCCATCTGACATAGGATCAGTACAGGACTCACTTGAAAGTTACACACTATTAAACTCCATATCCATTTGTATAGCAATAAGGCTGGTTTTGCATCTCATCAACAAAGGCCTATTATTTTTTATTTTACAAGTAGATTGGATTTTAAAGACCCTCCCACGCTCTTTGCCTAAAAGTGTGGCATTTCTCCCGAGGGAGGTGAGACCTTTGTTCATTTCAATGGGTCCAGAGCAGACTGTCTGACAGGCAGGCTCAGAGGGTGGCAGCAACAGAACTGGAACTTATGTAATAGAACAAGACGGGTTCCTCATTTGATCACTCGCCAAAAAAAGACTCAAGCTGATTCCATCCCCACTACCTCTCCTTCCCCCCAAAACACACACACACACACACACACACACACACACACACACACACACACACACACACACACACACACACACACACACACACACACACACACACACACACACACACACACACACACACACACCTCTTCCCCCACCTCTTTTCCCTCTACCTGGACATATGTAGTTCATTATGTTTGTTCATACTCTTATCTGTCCAACCCCCCCCCCCCATCCTTCCACCTCAGATGCATGTTCCCCAGTGTGTGTGTAGTCAGTGGAGGGACAGGCCGGCTCTGTGTCCCTTTTGATTTTCCTAATTGAATATGAAAAGAGGGGCGGGACGAACTCCCTCCATCTGGAGGCTGGAATACAATCAGGGCCTCAACATCTGTTGCTCCACACAGACTGATGATGTTCAGGTGCTCCTCCAGGGGTTGGAAGAATGTGCAGCGCCCTACGTGAGCTGCACACCTGGAGCGCACATGGACCTGCTGGTCACACTGGCTATCTTTACGTAACCACAACCACAGACACATAGGTGTAGCACCTCCATGTGAGGGTAAAATAGTCCAAACGTTAGACACACTATGTATGATTATGTGTTATATGTAGATAATGTGGAGTCAGGCATGCACATTTTTTATAAGAAGTTGTTCCCAAACGATAGGTCAGGAGCACTTACTGTTGGATCTTGGCTGAATTATTTTGGGTTGTGGTGGGCCTTGTGGCTCAACACATTGATTGTGTTTGTTGAAATCCAGAATGTGGGTGGCTGACCCAAAAAAGTTGGTCATCAATCATGGTTAAACATTAAGGGACCACCATCCTATGGCCATGTTTGGAGAAAAATACTGAAAGGCCTATTGTTTACTTTTTGAAGATTGTAATGTGCCAGCAGCAGTGTAATTGATTATTGCTTTATTGCTTGTGTGTTGCTATGAGGTTCATAAATGGGAGTGTATTGGGGTTGATGAATTCAAACTGGACCCTGGTGTCGATCAATCCCGCATCCAATTTTAGCTCTGAGGCTACCCATCACCCGGTCTCTCTATTCCCTCTGGTTGTTTTATGAGTCCCTCAATCCTCACAGATGTCATTTAAAACAGCTGGAGGAAGATATTAGTGATGGCAAGAACTTTGTTTTAGATATCTAGCACTTCATTCATCATCATTTATCTCTTTAGAATATTGTGTGAAGAATTTTTTTGAAGATTCTTCAATGGAGCAGACTTTTATAGATGCAAGACACAATTTATGGCCTTTGATGTTTTCACACCCCGAGTACATTCTCTTCTTTAGCTGGTTTCTTATGGATCTTGCGTGATGGAGGGACACAGATTTTTGTCAAATAATTTGCCAGCCCAGCATGTGTTAAAAACACACTTTCATGTTTTTATTTGATAGTTGTTGGTCGATTTTCCTGTCTAGTTACTCTGGTAAAGACACTTCAATGAGGGAATCAAATAAACTCATTTGAGCACAAGTCAGTTGAATAAATACAAGTTATCTATCAACCATTGATTAAAGAGACTTTGGTCTCCATGGATGAGGGGTTATGATGACAATATTAATATTCTCTATTCATTCACTTGTTGATTTGAATAATTACTCAGGAATTTGCTTCTCCTGGTCATATAGTCTATTATACACTCATACACTGAACATAAATATGAACACAACATGTAAAGTGTTGGTCCCATGTTTCATGAGCTGAAATGAAAGATCCAAGACATTATCCTGACGCACAAAAACCTTATTTATCACACATTTTGTGCACAAATTAATTTACATCCCTGTTAGTGAGCATTTCTTCTTTGCCAAGATAATCCATCCACCTGACAGGTGTGACAAACCAAGAATCTGATCAAACAGCATGATCATTACACTGGTACACCTTGTGTTGGGGACAATAAATGGCCACTCCAAAATTAGACATTTTGTCACACAACACAATGCCACAGACATCTCAAGTTTTGAGGGAGCGCGCAATCGGCATGCTAACTGCAAGAATGTCCAGCAGAGCTGTTGCAAGAGAATTGAATGTTAATTTCTCCTCCATAAGCCGCCTCCAATGTCGTTTTAGAGTATTTGGCAGTATGTCCAACCGCCTCACAACCGCAGACCACTTGTATGGCATCGTGTGGGCGAGCGGTGTGCTGATGTCAACGTTGTGAACAGAGTACCCCATGGTGACGGTGGGGTTATGGTATTAGCAGGCATAAGCTACGGACAACGAACACAATTGCATTTTATCGATGGCAATTCGTGTGCACATAGATACTGTGGCGAGATCCTGAGGCCCATTGTGAGGCCTAGAGATGCATATCTGCATTCCCAGTCATGTGAAATCCATAGATCATATTTTCATATAGTGCTACATACATTATATTTTCATATGTGCAGACATATATTTTCATGTAGTGCAGACATATATTTTCATGTAGTGCGTACATATACAGTATTTTCATATAGTGCAGACACATATTTTCATGTAGGGCATACATATATTTTCATATAGTGCATACATATATTTCATATAGTGCATACATATATTTAATATAGTGCATACATATATTTCATATAGTGCAGACATATATTTTCATATAGTGCATACATATATTTTCATATAGTGCATACATATATTTCATATAGTGCATACATATATTTAATATAGTGCATACATATATTTCATATAGTGCAGGCATATATTTCATATAGTGCAGACATATGTTTTCATATAGTGCAGACATATATTTCATATAGTGCAGACATATGTTTTCATATAGTGCATACATATATTTCATATAGTGCATACATATATTTAATATAGTGCATACATATATTTAATATAGTGCAGACATATATTTTCATGTAGTGCGTACATATACAGTATTTTCATATAGTGCAGACACATATTTTCATGTAGGGCATACATATATTTTCATATAGTGCATACATATATTTCATATAGTGCATACATATATTTAATATAGTGCATACATATATTTCATATAGTGCATACATATATTTAATATAGTGCATACATATATTTCATATAGTGCAGACATATATTTTCATATAGTGCATACATATATTTTCATATAGTGCATACATATATTTAATATAGTGCATACATATATTTAATATAGTGCATACATATATTTCATATAGTGCAGACATATATTTTCATATAGTGCAGACATATATTTTCATATAGTGCATACATATATTTTCATATAGTGCATACATATATTTCATATAGTGCATACATATATTTAATATAGTGCATACATATATTTCATATAGTGCAGGCATATATTTCATATAGTGCAGACATATGTTTTCATATAGTGCAGACATATATTTTCATATAGTGCATACACATATTTTCATATAGTGCATACATATATTTTCATATAGTGCAGACATATATTTCATATAGTGCAGACATATATTTCATATAGTGCATACATATATTTCATATAGTGCAGGCATATATTTCATATAGTGCAGACATATGTTTTCATATAGTGCAGACATATATTTTCATATAGTGCATACATATATTTTCATATAGTGCATACATATATTTTCATAGAGTGCAGACATATATTTCATATAGTGCAGACATATATTTCATATAGTGCAGACATATATTTCATATAGTGCAGACATATGTTATCATATAGTGCCGACATATATTTTCATATAGTGCAGACATATATTCCATATAGTGCAGACATATATTTCATATAGTGCAGACATATGTTTTCATATAGTGCCGACATATATTTTCATATAGTGCAGACATATGTTTTCATATAGTGCCAACATATATTTCATATAGTGCAGACATATGTTTTCATATAGTGCCGACATATATTTTCATATAGTGCAGACATATATTTCATATAGTGCAGACATATGTTTTCATATAGTGCCGACATATATTTTCATATAGTGCAGACATATGTTTTCATATAGTGCCAACATATATTTTCATATAGTGCAGACATATATTTCATATAGTGCAGACATATGTTTTCATATAGTGCAGACATATATTTCATATAGTGCAGACATATGTTTTCATATAGTGCCAACATATATTTTCATATAGTGCAGACATATATTTCATATAGTGCAGACATATGTTTTCATATAGTGCATACATATATTTCATATAGTGCAGACATATATTTCATATAGTGCAGACATATGTTTTCATATAGTGCCGACATATATTTTCATATAGTGCAGACATATATTTTCATATAGTGCAGACATATATTTTCATATAGTGCAGACATATATTTCATATAGTGCAGACATATATTTCATATAGTGCAGACATATATTTTCATATAGTGCAGACATATACGGAGCATATCAAACGTTAGGAACACCTTCCTAATATTTCATATACAGATGTGGTCCAATATATTGGCTGCCTTGCACTTTACAATGGAGTGCAATGGAGCAGAACGTGTTTTTCTTCTTCCTCAAAACGGGTTAATGGCTTTTTTACCCTGGTGGTACCTGCAACTTACAACAAGTAGGATCAATTACACTTGCAGAGAATCACTTGCCTCCAACTTAATTCATTAGAATTTAGAATAATTTAGTCCAGGCCATGTTTTGACTTTGAAGTGAAAAATGTCAATTTCAGTTTAGATTATCATTTTTTGGGTCCTGTGCATCAAATAAAATAAATACACGTGTTAACACCAAAGGTTTTTTCAATTTCAACTTATTTTTGAATAAATAGTGACTCGTACATGGGTGCCATTATATTTGACTGCATCTGTAGTACAAAGGCCTACACATCTTTTTAGTGAATCAGGAAACAGAAAGAGTTTTGGTGCGAGGAAACGTCTGTGTCTCTAGTCTCTCCCACATTTCTTCACAACACACTGATCCCTTAATGCCTCCCTGCTTATGTCAGATCGCAATGTATTAATGCACAGGAAGTCACCTTTGACCCAGAGGCATTAAACTCTCCCCTAGAGGGTTCAGGCTGCCAGAGAGGAATGCGGGAGCAGCCCAAACATCAGACAAGAATCCATGACTATTCACCATTGTGTTTGTGTATGTTTATAGCCCCGATGGTGAGAAGAGGACATCCTAGGCTGAGTTCTGAAACACAATAGGAGAGAATATGAGATTAGAAAGTTCATTTTAGTCTGCTATATTATTGACATTTTCGTCTCTGAAATCGAGAGGTTTGATATTGTTTAAGTTGTTTAGAGAGAAAGGACACAGAGCGAAAGACAAAGCAACCTCCACAAGAGCATCCGCACAGGAAGCGGACTGGCAGGAACCGCTTTTTTTTTGGGGGGGGGGGGGGGGGGGGGGGGGGCACATTGATATTCCACACTTCATCAGCGGCTATACGCTTCAGCCAGGGCTAGCGCTGCTGCTATTTCCAGCTTTGTTTGTTATAGCATAAATACCCCTCCATTTTATCCCTACTCTCTCCTTTGAAGACCGCCTTGTGTTTTGTGGCAAAATACGGGAAGCGGCTTTCGTCGGACCGTAGGACGGCAGTGAGCAGAAAATACAGCCGTCCCAGGCCGGCCCGCATCAACACACACTCTAACGGCAGGTAGCCTAGCGGTTAAGAGCATTGTGACAGTAACTAAAAGGTCGCTGGTTTGAATCCCCGAGCTGACTACGTGAAAAATCTGCCGATGTGCCATTGAGCAAGGCACTTAACCCTAATTGCTCCTGTAGGTGGCAGAGTGTCATCTAAATGACTAAAATGTCAAATGTATAACTGTTAAAGCCTGAAGCTGCTTTGTCAAATCTCAGAGCCTGTATTCGCAGTGTCTCAGAGTAGGAGTGCTGATCTAGGATCAGGTCCCCGATGCCTCATTCATTGGTATCTAAAAGGCAAAACTGACCTAGATCAGCACTCCTACTCAGAAACACTTTGTGAATACGGGCCCAGATATCCAGTAAGCTAAGCAGAGAAAACAGCTGAATGAAGCAGCTGAACCAACCAAGGCCTCGGCCAGCCCACTAGGTAAAGACAGACACAACACAACACTGGCCTGTCTCTGTCTGCTGCTGGTGCCAAGACTGCAGGATCAAACCGATCTGTGGTGTGGACAGAGGGATTTACTCCAACCACACAGGGCCAGATAGCTACTGAACTCACCCACGCAGTTACTACAGAGGCTTGGGTGAGCACCCGAGCCACAGACATGTAGCACAGAGTTTGGCAAACACTGTTTCAGATGTTGACACCTTAAGACAAGAATTTCAATTAGATTGTTATTGTCATGGAGTTATGGAAGACAGTTTGCTGAACTCTAGCTACAGCCTGGGCGAGGTTAGTTAATGTAGCTGTAGCCAGTCATAATGGCTTAAAGATGGCCGTCCCACATTGCGTGTCTGTCAGCGTTTTAGTTGACATATTTTACATTTCAGACAAATGTTGTGCAATAGTGTTAAAATGACTCAGCGGTTTGTAGCTTTCTCAGAGCTGACACTGAGATATTGTAGTGGCGTTTTTTCCCCAGCTCTGAGCTATTGTAGTGGCGTTTCTCCCCAGCTCTGAGCTATTGTAGTGGCGTTTTTTCCCCAGCTCTGAGCTACTGTAGTGGCGTTTTTCCCCAGCTCTGAGCTATTGTAGTGGCGTTTTTCCCTCCTTACCCTCTCCTCTGTCCTCTCTTCTCTTCTCTTCCTTCCATGCCTTTGTTATTAGCCGCCAGTCTGTGCATTGTATAGTTGGAAAGTCAGACTGCATCTGCTGTGAGTGCTAAGTCTTGTGATCTTTCAGGCCAGTCATACGGTACATGTCCCTTTGTATATGCGTAGCGGGGCAGGAAATGGGACGGGTACGTCTTGGCAGATGTCTCCGTCCCGCCGATGAAAGCGGCGCGTCTGACGTGATTGATTCCCGCTCTCGAGTCGCGAGGAGAAGTAAGGGGCATCACACTGGGAGAAGAAGAGGGTGCTTTTGAGGTGGGCAGTGTGTCCCCCTCATGAATGTGCGTGCACACACTGACAGATGGGGTTGTAGGAGAGACTGCACACACTTCTCTCACTGTATTTCTCTCTCTCTCTCTCTCTCTCTCTCTCTCTCTCTCTCTCTCTCACACACACACACACACACACACACACACACACACACACACACACACACACACACACACACTGCCTGCCTGCCTGCATGGCCAGAAAGTATGTTTTCTCTTGAGTGCCGGTGGAAGGGTTCACTCATTCTTCAGGCCTTCACAGCAAACACGACCCCCTAGCCCCACTAAACCAGCCACAACATAGAGTGATGTGTCTGTCACCCATCTACCTCAGATGACCAACCCTTAAAAGCCCTTTCAGTAGTCACCACCTCCATTGTGTTTGTGTAACCCCTCGGTGAGGGACCATGTGTGTTCTCTCTGTCCCCCTGACAGTATGGATGGATTACCCACCACACCAGGCCCCATTCCGACTCATCCGTTATCTCCTGGAGTTGAAGATAGCTGTGTGTGTTGTGACTTCCCTCACACTGTGCTCTCCTCTCCCCCATACAGTGCAGTCCATTCTCAGAGCTGACTACATACATACCCTACAGGCTGTTCTGGCTGAGGAAACACTCTGACACCAATACAGGCACTGGAAAGTGTTGGGAAAACATGCTCTACTCTACTCTACTATGCTCTGCTCTACTGTCCTGTTCGGGCCTGTCTTGTCCTGTCCTGTTACTGTACATTATATACTGTGTGTCCTCGTGGTGTCTGTCTGTCTCTCTGTCAGTCTGTCTCTAGGCCTACTATGCTCATTAGCAGCTCCTGGGGCCTCTGACTCCCAGCTCTGTGTATTGCTGATGAGCTCTCCCCACTCCGCACAGCCAGAGCCTGTCATTGTCTATTAAAGGGCTCGCAGCGGGGCTCGACGTGCCTCACTGGCCAATTCATTCCTCCTCCTCCGACCTCCATATATTGTACAACCTCATCGCACCATGCCACCATCCACTGCTGGCCCATTCATCCCAATAGAAACATAAAGATAACAATGTCAACAACAAAACAAGATAAAAACACAACAATTCACGAAAAGTGCACAACTAGTGCTGTTGCCATGGCTTTTATCAACTGTCTGCCCTTGGCAACGGGTAATTTGTTTGGCCTCTCTCCGGGGCGAGGAGCACAAAGAGGGGCAGGCGAACAGCCGTACGGACACAGACGGGTGAGGAGGAGGGCTGGAGGCCGAATGGTCCACTGGCCGCGCCAATTGTGTCATTAAAATGGCAGCTCGTTAAGAGAGGGGAGCGCGGACTTGCGGTCACCACAATGCAGGCTGCTACAGGGCTACTTGGGTTGGGTCGGCTGAAGCTCGGCTCTCTCCCCCTGGTGAGTGCTCCTAGGCTTGCTAGCGGTTGGTGACTAACGCTAACTCACTTTAATGAAGGATGACTGAGGCTGACGTGTTCCACACGCCCTGTCCAGTCCAACCTGCGTCCCTCCTCTCTCCTCCTACATAGCTAGCTGGTATCTCCTCCCTTATTTCTTCTCCTCTCTCCCCTGCCCAGAAAGGTTTGCCATGTTAACGCTTTACTCTTCTAGCAACTGGCCTATATGTTTAGGGCTACATTGAAATGTTTCTTACAGAAGATATATTAAATGCATAACCATGGTAGCAATTGAAAGGGAACAGTTCGGAGATTATGGGGAAATGATTAGACCAAAGTAGAGGACATAGCAGTTCACCTGGCACAAGACTGAAACCAAACATTACACGGTTGATTTTATGTGTATTTTACATTTACTGTACTTTTCACAGCATTTGTTGAGAACAAAATCTCAAAATACACTGGATACATTCAGTAACATGATAACAGTATTCCTGGAAAATGTGGGGTAGGTTCAACATAAGGCAAATAAAATGACAAGGGTTTGAGTGAGAGGACTAACTGGAGTCTCCAAGTGGTCACACACATCTCCAAAGTGTGCTCAGTTCTCAAGTCATTTCAATGCACTCATTTGAAAGGTTGTCCTATTACCAACATGACTAGCTAAGTTATAAACTACAATGTTACAGTAATAGGCTTTCACAGGGCCAGTCAGAGAAACAGATGGTCATTTTGGTGAGCATAGAAAGGAGTCGTGAGTGCATTCAGGTGCGTGTTCCACAGTGAATTCTCTTCACAATAAACAAACATAGGCTCATTCTGTTCAGAACAGCCCAGGGTATGACGTCATGTCATCTTGTAACTGTACATCAAACATAGTGATCATAAATGTTGACACTGTATATGACGTGAGTTTTATGACATGGGTGTTTGGCTTGCTTGTATGACATTAAAGCGGTATTTATTATAATCCTCAACGTCTCATCTTTCAAAATACAATTTTCAAAATACAATCTTAATTTACAACATTTCCCTTAGTCGTACAACAAAACATTAGCAAAAGTGGCCCAATTAGCGAGAGGGATGGGGGCAACTTCTTGTCACACGCGGTTCTCAAGTTTAGGATGTCTGTCAGTCAAAATCCACACAGAGCTGTGAAGGAGTGAGTGAGCTCTTGCGTCATGTATAGGATGTCACTGTACAGGCTCTGCGTTCCAATTTAGGCGCTTATCAGTGCCCAAATCTGCAATTTTCAACTCGTATTCGGGTAAGAATGTATTAATGACACCCCCACCCTGTCCTCTTGTCTATGGTGGAGTGGCATGTCTCTGGCTATGTGTCAGTTGAGGCAAAGAGAGTAACAGAACAGTCACTACCGTGGTGATACTGTACTCCTCCACTGTCTCTCCTCTCCTCTACTGGACAGGGGAAGACAGAGTCACAGACACACAGAGCCAGGATGCCGAGGCCTGCTCTTCCTCACCACGACACTGCATCGGTCATGGCATGAATGGAATCCAGAGGCTGTTGTGGCGCCTCCCTCTGGGTGGAAGCCACGGAGCCACGGGGTTCCACGGCCCCATATTGTAAACTGTCCCTACTCCCTCCCTCTGTCTGGTTCTCATTCCCGTTTGATCAGTTTTGCCGAGGCTGTCAAGTGCCGACCCTTTTAAGTTTTTGGCCTTAATTTCTGCCAGAGTTCAATTTTTCTCTCTGTCTCTCGCTCTGTCGCTGCCTCTGACTCCCTCACTTCAAATATCTGAACATCAAATGCTGCCTCTTCACGTAACTCACACAAGAGATGAGAGCCGGGCCAACGTGTTCCTTCCTTTCGTTGCAAACAACTTTGCTGTGTGAAGTAGTTTGGGGAGCAGGGCATGAGGAGTCCAGAGGGGCTGGTCTGTGGGGCGGCTGGTGGGTTGAGTTAGCGTGGGAGGGGGGCATTAAAAGGGTTGGGGTGGGAGTGTGTACTGAGAGAGAGAGGTTGTGGGGGGGGGGGGGGGGGGGGGGGGGCTTGAAGAGGGGAATTCCTTTCATGTGGCTTGTGGGTGGGATTATTACTATTCCTCTGAAAACAGGGACACAGTAGCAGGGCTAGCTCAAAGTGCTAGCATATGTTACTGGGTTTCAAGAAAAGGAGAGAGGGATGGAGAGAGGTTGAGAGAGAGGGAGATAAAGAGTCAGAGAAAGAGAGAGTGAGTCAGCACCCGGAGACGCCTAGCTCTCTGACTCACTAAAAGGGGCCTTGTGGTTGTGAGTGGCTGGAGAGAAGACAGAGACCCTTTCCAAGTCCCTGCCTACCTCTAATGACAGACCATCTCTGTCCAAGACAACTGCATCGCCAATCCACTTTACTGCACTCACTCACGCTCTGTAGTTCTATATATAGGTCACATGACATGTTGACATGTCTTTTCTGTTAAGAGAAAAGGTGAGTCAGTTCCTGCTACATAGTTAACCAACATGATTCAGGCCGGGGCAAGGTTTGTTTGTGGTGTCACTGGTGTTGCTTGCCGCTATTCTGTTAGCTCCCCTCGTATGACCCATGTCTTCCTCTCTGGTGTGTTAGTCACGCTGCTTCTCTCTGTTTACTCCCAGGCCTTTATAGCCTCCTAATGAATGTGGTGTCATTAGAAGCCAATGGAAACCATCGTAGCAATATGACAACAGCTTTTGTTTAGCGTGGGCTGTCAGACAGGAAGGCTCTCTCACCTCAGAACAACAACAATGTGACAGGTGAAATTGTAGCGGTGCGCAGAGAGAACGCTAAGGGGTGTCACACTGATGCGCATAGACACACACACACACACACACACAAACTCTCTCTTTCTCACACACACACACAGACACACACACACACACACACACACACACACACACACACACACACACACACACACACACACACACACACACACACACACACACACACACACACACACACACACACATACTTTAAAGGCTACTACTGGGGGTCAAGCCAGAGAGATCTGTGTCTCATTACAAAGACAACTAGGATGGTTCTGGTTTCCATCAGACCGAACCCAGACCAGGACCCTACCCAGACCAGACCCACTCGGATACATCACAGACGGTCAACGATGCAGCACTTAGACCCTAAAACACTTTCATCTCCACCACTGCGTTTGTTGTTCCTCCTTTAGCGTGTCACCGATACGAGATCGACATTAAGAAGACAAGAGTAAGGAAAAGAAAACAGAATCAAGTTGATGAAAGGATTGAGCCTGGATCAGACATAAATGGAAGGGGAGGAAGAGAGGAGGAGACGAAGACCATGTCTGGGCCGAGATGAAAGACAAAAAGCTGGAGAGAGAGAATTCTGATAATTATGACATTTCCTCAAGGAGCATAAACAGATTCTAATATGTTTCTGGAAGAGACCTTTTCCTCTTGTTGTGATTATTATTCGGAAGGCTAGAAGTCTGGCTTGAGCATGTGTGTGAGTTTCCTCTATCCAGTCTTCTCTCTCTCCACCCGCTCTCCTCTCTGTCTCTCCACCTTCTCTCTCTCTCTCTCTCTCTCTCTCTCCATCCCCTCTATTTCTCTCTCCATCCCCTCTTCTCTATTTCTCTGGGTCCCATTAAGCCCGATGATCTGTCTGCTATATGTCCTCAGGTCATGGAATTGAGGTTATTCACTTTCATTTAAGACCACAAACGTCTCTTCTGACAGTTTTATTCCATTTACCAGAAGAAAACGTTCATTGACCTATCATGTAAACTTTTTTTTGTTTTTTTGTATGGAACTGAATATTGTGTATGTTTCCAGTCTTGAGCATCTTAAGATGTCCTGACAAAAATGATGCGGTAAAATGCATTGTATCATCTTCATTGTTAGGCCATTGATGTGTTTGCGTTGGTTACGTTGGGGCAGAATGTCTTGGTTAAGCAGAGACCAAAGCTTTCTCAAGAATACACACTTGTTGCTCTGAAAGGGTAGATAATAAGAGCTTACTCCAGATCTGTTTAGTCTGCAGACATTGTTGACCAGACGCACAAAGGATGAAATAGGTGTATTGAGACAAACACATAAGCTCAGCTGTAATACCATTATCAATCAATCGCTCCAGCCCCAAAGCAGAACTGTGTTTTTAAGCCACTGTGAATCCGTTATATTTATGGGTGGATTTCAAGGTGCCGCCCGCCTGGAAAGTCTCTCCGGGTTTGCCAGGGCTTAAGACAAAACAAGCTGGGGAGTGAGTGAGTGCTACTGTATCAAAGCAAAGACTTTCTCTGCAAAGACTAACTCCTCCGTGTCTGTCTGTTTCTCCTCCACAGATTCGTCCTGCTGCCACCATGCTGCGGAACTCACACCATGTAGGGAAGCATGCGATCAGGTAAGGGAGGCCACAGACTGAACACACACACACACACAGTTTAAAGTAGAGCACAAGAGTGAGAGAACTTTAGCCCCAGCACAATGGTCTCCGTATTATTTGTAGCTCATAAATAATGACTATTTGATGAAGAGCACTGAAATGTATTTTTTTCTCTGTCCTTTGAAGTGTAGCGATGAGCGCTAGAATAACAATTCTGCCTGTCTCCCATTTGAGTTAGGAGCAGGTGAGGGGTCTATCTTCTTTTGTTCCTCTTATGCCCTCTCTCGCTCTCTAGCTCTCTCTCTCTCTCTCGCTCTCGCGCTCTTCAGATGTAAGATCTTAATTTGATCACTCTATTGTTTCCGAGAATGTTCCTGCACAGCAGGTAATGCAAACTTTAGAAAACGCTGAAAAACTCAAATACACTACAAGTTTGCATTTCCTCTTTGAAATGTTAGACTTGATTTGCCCGAACAAAAAAGGTATCGATCCCTACAAAAATGTCCATGAATTATAATCCACATAATAATTCACATTTCCCGTTGCTGCAGGATTATTTTCCTGCTGTAGCAAACTATCTCAAATTAAGATCCTACATCTGTATCTCTGCATCTTATTCTTATTTATTGTAGTGAAGGAATCTGCCAAAGCAGTGCACAATTTCATGGATCCTTGCCTTCTGTGTCTCACTAAGACATGAAAGAGACATCTGAAAGGCTTTTTATTTTTTATGGAACCGAAAAAGGGCAGACCCCTAGCCCATTTCAGTAGGCTATTACTGATGGCGTACCACCAGCACCACTCTCCCCCTCCCCTTTACAGAGAGAGAGAGACTCATTGATGCTGTAGTGTTGAACCACGCTCAGCAAGGTCGCCCTGTCCCCAGCACTGCACCTGCCACTGAGGGGGGGAGATCCAAATTATAGAGGGGGGAGAGAAAGTAAGAGAGTGACAGACAGAGAGAGAAAGAAGGGGGAGAGGGCAGAGATATAATGTCCGTCTTGTTCGCGTCCCTGCAAGCGGCTGTGTTTCTGCAGAGAAAGTGTTTTTTTTCAGGGGTGTGCCACAGGGCTCCGTGTAAACAGTGTTCCATTTCTTCTTAGGGGATGACTACCTCTTTGATGAGGGGAGGCCTTCAGTCTCTGAAAGGACAAGGTCATTCCTCTTTGGATGTTTCAGTCTGGCACCCCACATTTATTTATCTTTCAAAGTTGGACTGAGAAAGAGAGAGAAGTTTTATATACTGAACAAAAATATAATATAAATATAAATGCAACGATTTGAAAGTTTTTACTGAGTTACAGTTTATATAAGGAAATCAGTCAATTGAAATAAATTCATTAGGCTCTAATCTATGGATTTCAAATGACTGGGAATACAGATATGTATTTTTCCATGTGTTTGATGCCATTCCATTTACGCCGTTTCAGCCATTATTATGAGCCATTCTCCCCTCAGCAGCCTCCTGTGCTCAGCAAACCACTCGCCTACACGACGCCACTTGGTCTGCGGTTGTGAGGCCGGTTGGACACTGCCAAATTCTCTAAAACGATGTTGGAGGCGGCTTATGGTAGAGAAATGAACATTATATTTTCTGGCAACAGCTCTGGTGGACATTCCTGCAGTCACCATGCCATTTGTACGCTTCCTCAAAACTTGAGACATCTGTGGCATTGTGTTGTGTGACAAAACTGCACAATTTAGTGTGGCCTTTTATTATCCCCAGCACAAGGTGCACCTGTGTAATGATCATGCTGTTTAATCAGCTTCTTCATATGCCACACCTTTCAGGTGGATGGATTATCTTGGCAATGGAAAAATGCTCACTAACAGGGATGTAAACAAATTTGTGCACAAAATTTGAGCGAAATACGTTTTTTCGTGCATATGGAACATTTCTGGGTTCTTTTATTTCAGCTCATGAAACATGGGACCAACACTTTACATGTTGCGTTTATATTTTTGTTCAGTGTAAAAAAGGTGCTATCTACGTAGAACCTAAAAGTGTTCTTCGCCTGTCTACATAGGAGAACCCCTTGAATAACCCTTGTTGGTTCCAGGTGAATAACCCTTTTTGGTTCCAGGTAGAACCCCTTTGAGTTCCATTTAGAACCCTGTCCACAGAGGGTCCTACATGGAGCCCAAAAGAGTTCTACCTGGATCCAAAAAGGGTTCTACCTTGAGCCAAAAAGGCTTCTCCTATGGGGACAGACGAATAACCTGTTTGGAACCCTTTTTTCTAAGAGTGTAGGTTGTACGTTTCCATGGCCCAAATTAACCACGTCTTTGTAGTGTTCTGCAGATGTATTTTATTAACGGCCAAGAACTCACCGCTCGACAGCTGCTTTCGAAGGTACAGATCTTGGGAATGTTCCAACTGTAAGAAGATTACCGTCCCTCAGTCCCCAGCGTATACCTCAATGTATTTCACCTCACAAATAAAGAATGTGTTATTCGTTTCAGGTGATTCATTCCATGTGCACTTAATGTTCTGGATAGAATGTTGAGTAATGAGGATAAACAGTGAGAATGCATGAACAGAAAGCAGAACAAGCCAACTTTATCACCCTGGTTAGAATAAAACAATAGCAGATCTCGGTGGTGTAGATGTCAGTATCACAGACGAGTCAAAAGGAAGATGCCGTTCAACAGTTGGGGGCTGAACTCTTTAGTGTAGAAATACTCTACTACTACTGCACTCTTTACAACATATTACTCAGATATTACACAATCACTTCTCACGCTGAATCCAACTGTGGGCTTTTTTTGTGTGAAGTTAAACAACGAAGGAGTGAAGGAGACCAACCAAAAACAACATCAACTCCCAACTCCCATCATGTGTTTAGTCTTTTAGATTGCTCTGACTAAGTGGCTATGAATCTTCCAAAGTTAATTTCATGACTGTGCACTAAGCCAGAGAGTGTTGGCAGGCGCAGGATTCTCCCAGACCGTGTGGGAGTCAACCAACAGCTCCTCACCCTGCGTTGATAAGGCCACAGTTGGCAGCTGTCATTGGCCCTGCCATGTTTGTTTTATGTCGCAGGGTCACACGACCTAGAGAGCCACGCCTGAGTGTGAATAGAGTTAAGATGAACTCTTCTGTCATTTGGGGACGATTTCTACTTTTCTCAGGCAAACGTTAGTCTTGTTAATTGAGTGGTAAGTGTAAGCATACCAAATGGCTGTTGTTGTTACGATACTGTTGTTACATGAGAATTTCATTATACAAAACTTGTTTACATAGATTAGAGGTGTCAGGGGGGGGGGGGGGGGTAGATCAGATGTAATATTGCAGATATATTGTGATTTCCATAAATGTAATTGTCCGCATCATTTCCAATCCCCCTTATATTTTTTGTAAATATATATATATATATATATATATATATATATATATATATATATATATATATATATATATATATATATATATATATATATATTCCTTTATTATTTTTTGATTTCTATTTGCCATATATTTTTCAACTGTGCTGTGATGTTTCACAAAAGTTCTGAACCTTTCTTTTCTCATAGATTCTACACATTGTCAATTAAAGATAAATATTTTTGCTAAGAGTATTATTATATTATTGATCGATTGACAATCATTTTTTTTATCACCCAGCAGTGCTATCTGCAGGGTTAGCTCCAGGTAAATGTTGCAATTCTTCATCCATTCCTGAACCTGCTACATATGGACAGTACCAAAACAAACCATCTAATGATTTTGTCTCTTCGCAGCAAAATCTGCAGAGCTATCCCCCATATTTATAATATTGTAGTGGTTGCAAGAATGTTGTATCATTTAAATTGAAAAACTCTACGTTATGAATCCAGCGTTGTTTTGTGTATCAGTTCATAAACCATGTGCCATGGAATTGTAAATGATTGAAAATCTCTTCCCAACTATTTAGCTATCTATATTGCAAATGTATGGATATTGTTCTTGGTGAAAACATGTTTTGAATTCATTATAACACACTGGTTTTCTGTTTCCAGCTCGCCACCATAAAAAGTGAATCTCGTTTGAAGCACCTACTACAGCGATTACCAAGCTACTGCCCTGAGTCTATGGTAAGTGCCGATTTCTGGTCTACAAATAGTCTTCGGTCAAATGCGTCTGTAATAAAGTTGGCTATGAAATCTTTCATTCTGACAGAGGAAATGTATCGGTGGCCGTGGTAAAGCTTATACGCATTAATCACAAGTCTATTGCACCGGGTTTGGCTACAAGTAGAAAAGAAGTATCAAAAAGCGGAGCTTGAAACCAGGCTTAACACTCCTCACCCACCAACGTAATTACAAACCCTAATGTTTTTGATCTGCACGAAACAGCCAATTAGGAACCAGTCTGTCATTAGCTAGAGGTAAATACTTTATCTTATTTGAACACATGTCTTGCACTCATTTGCTAAAATGGATTAGATGTTTGGATTTTGGAAACGATTTCACCGGCATGTTAGCACTGAAGTTCCATGGTTCCTTTCGCTCTCAGACCCCGCAAAACATCTCAAAGCTGTTCTAAGGGATTCTTGGCTCTGTGAGGTGTAATAGAAGATGTACTAAAATTCGCCCCCTGTCGTCCTTCATGTTCTGAAACTTTCTTGGGTTTCCCTTCATCACAAATCATGTTTATACTTCATGTAAATATATAATGTCTCTCCGTCGGCCTCGCAAATTATAGTGATGCCTCCTGACAAGCGGCTCCTCTCTTCGCGAGCCAGCTGACTGACACGAGTGAGTGTTTACAATGATGTACGGAGTTGAACCTCAGACAATGTCCAGTTTTTAAAGTTGATCATCTTGTTTAGGGCTAGAGAGAGAGAGAGTGTGCTCTCTGAGCCACTCACTGCTCCTTCTCCATGCGTTGTGCTCTCTATCCAGAGGAGCCTGGGATGTTTGTGTTTATTACTGTGTTATTAATCCCACACAGTATGTCACCACAAAGCTCTTATGAGTTTATGTGTCTCTGTTGTTTTTTTCCACTGCATTCATATATGTTTTAATTAAAAATAAAATGCTCTCTATAAAATTCAATAGCCTGTTGTTTCACCAGAGCCAGGAGTTCTCTGAGGTCATTTTTTCTAGGGCTGAAAAAAATGTTGGGACAGGATGTCTAGAAATGCACAGAAATCCTTACTTTTACAAACCCCTGACAGAGGTCTTCCTGTTGATTCATGCTCACTTATGTTCAACACAAGGCCCCTACATTTTTAATTTGTCCCAACTAAAGAGAAACCACCGTACGTCAAAACAACCTGTTATGAACTGGGCATTTTCATGGCATTTTCTTCTCCTGTTCTCTTGCTTGTTCTGGCGTTGGTCCTCTGTTTATAATGCTATGACCTTTCTTCTGTATTTCACAGAATGAGCTTTGGATTTGCATCAACTCCACACTACCTGGTAAGATCTGCAGGCAGCGTTTCAAAGGGAGACATTGCTGTTACAGACAAATCTACCTGTCAGAACATAACATAATGCCTCCCAGATGCAAAAACATTGTTGATCCTTACGCACACACACACACACACACACACGCGCGCGCGCGCGCGCGCACACACACACACTCACAGTGTTGCTTAGCTCAACACGGTGTACCCATTGAGCCCACACTAAAAGTCCATATAAGTCCACAGTTTAAAGCCAGACTCAGTAAGTCTCATTTACGTAGTTTGTGTTCATGAAATATCAAACTATCGGGGCAACAGTTTTACTTGTTTGTAAACAAACCTAGGCAAGACATCATAACGTGCTCTACCTAAGATTTCTCAAGCGGCCGCTGGGCCAGCGGCCCTTTGATCAGTACCAGACAGCTGGTGTTCTCATTTGCTTGTAGCCTACAACTGGCACTTTAGGTTACTCTACCGTATTATAAAAATGAGTTGGCTATGGATGTTATAGCAGTATAATGTTATTCTAATTAACACACAATGATATACTGCACCACAACGGTAGGCTATATAGCGCTGCCGTTATCTGCTTGATCTCTTGCTTTTGCAGTGCAAACACCCTCAGAAACTATAGGATTATTATAAAATAAATCGACCAAGGGGAAAATAACCAACCAGCTAGCAACTCCAGAAAAGTGTGTGAGTAAGTGCATTAACGTTTACTTGGCTGTAGGCTAATCACCCACCAGTAGGTTATGCACATTACAAGCAATGCGTGTGTGGATGTATCTATTATCTAGCCAGCTAAATTAGCTAGCTTGCTAATTAGCTTCACTGACCAGTAGACAGAGCTGGTTTTTGTGATTTTTTTTGGCACTGTCCACGGTGTCCAGCATACTGGTCATGCTGAGGAATCTAAAATATGGTCCGACTAGCTCATGCATATGAGATGTTGTACCCACTGTGACTATTAAAACCTTCCCTAACCAGAAACCGTGGATGGATGGCGGCATTCGCGATAAACTGAAAGCGCGATTCTCCGCATTTAACCATGGATAGAGGTCTGGGAATATGTCTGAATATAAACAGTGTAGCTATTCCCTCCAAGGCAATCAAACAAGCAAAATGCCAGTACAGAGACTAGGTGGAGTCGCAATTCAACGGCTCAGACATGAGGCTAATGTGGCAGGGTCTACAGGAAATCACGGACTACAAAAATAAATCCAGCTATGTCACCGACGTCACGCTTCCAGACAAACTAAACACCTTCTTTGCCCGCTTTGAGGATAATACAGGGCCACCATCGCGGGCAGCTAACAAGGACGGTGCCCCCCCCTTTCTCAGTGGCTGACGTGAGTAAAGCATTTACACGTATTAACCCTCGCAAGGCTGCTGGCCCAAGACGGCATCTCTAGTCAGGTCCTCAAAGCATGTGCAGACCAGCTGGCTGGTGTGTTTACGGACATATTCAATCGCTCCCTATCCCAGTCTGTTGTCCCCACATGCTTCAAGATGGCTACCATTGTTTCTGTACCCAAGAAGGCAAAGACAACTGAATGAAATGACTACCGCCCCGTAGCACTCATTTCTGTCATCATGAAATGCTTTGAGAGACTAGTCAATGATCGTATCACCTCCACCTTACCGGCCACCCTAGACCCACTTCAGTTTGCAACAGGTCCACAGATTATGTAATCACCATCACACTGCCCTATCCCATCTGGACAAAAGGAATACCTTTGTCAGAATGCTGTTCATTGACTACAGCTCAGCATTCAACACCATAGTACCCTCCAAGCTCATCATCAAGCTGGAGGACCTGGGTCTCAATCCCGCCCTGTGCAATTGGGCCCTGGACTTTCTGACGGACCGTCCCCAGGTGGTGAAGGTAGGAGACAACATCTGCACTTCACTGACCCTCAACACTGAGGCCCCACAAGGGTGCGGGCTCAGCCCCCTCCTGTACTCCCTGTTCACCCACGACAGCGTGGCCATGCAAGCTTCCAACTCAATCATCAAGTTTGCAGACGACACAACAGTAGTGGGCTTGATTACCAACAACGATGAGACAGCCTACAGGGAGGAGGTGAGTGCACTCGACGTGTAGTGTCAGGAAAACAACCTCTCACTCCACGTCAACAAAACAAAGGAGATGATTGTGGACATCAGGAAACAGCAGAGGGAGCACCCCCCTATCCACATCGATGGGACAGTAGTGGAGAAGGTGGAAAGATTCAAGTTCCTCGGCGTACACATCACAGACAAACTTAATGGTCCACTCACACAGACAGTGTGGTAAAGAAGGCGCAACAGCACCTCTTCAACCTCAGGAGGCTGAAGAGATTTGGTCTTGTCACCCAAAACCCTGACACACTTTTACAGATGCAAGATCGTGAGCATCCTGTCAGGCTGTATCACAGCCTGGTATGGCAACTGCACCGCCCTCAACTGCAAGGCTCTCCAGAGGGTGGTGCGGTCTGCACAACTCATCACCGGGGGGCAAACTACCTGCCTCCATGACACCTACAGCACCCGATGTCACAGAAAGGCCAAAAAGATCATCAAGGACATCAACCACCCGAGCCACTGCCTGTTCACACCACTACCATCCAAAAGGCGAGGTCAGTACAGGTGCATCAAAGCTGGGACCGAGAGACTGAAAAAGATTCTTCTATCTCAAGGCCATCAGACTGCTAAACAGCAATCACTAACTCAGAGAGGCTGCTCCCTACAGTGATACCCAATCATTGGCCACTTTAATAAATGGATCACTAGTCACTTTATACAATGCACTCTTAATAATGCCACTTTAATAATGTTTACATATCTTGCATTACTCATATCACATGTATATACTGTATTTTATACCATATATTGCACCTTGCCTATGCCACTCAGCCATCGCTCATCCATATACTTACGTGTACATATTCTCATTCCCCCCTTTAGATTTCTGTGTGTTTGATAGTTGTTGAGGAATTGTTCGATTACTTGTTAGATATTACTGCACTGTCGGAACTAGAAGTACAAGCATTCCGCTACACTCGCATTAACATCTGCTAACCTTGTGTATGTGACAAAATTAGATTTGAACTAGCTAGCGGTAAACTAAGAAAATATTCCCAATCCATTGCTGAATGAAAATTGCCCACAAATACACCATTCCATTCAGAAGCTCAAGCTAGGAGCATTAAATAAACATTGTAAGGACAGACCCGCCGGTGTTTTCAAATCTGCGATCCTGCACATCATCAGCTGTTGCACAGACAGACAGCCGCACAGACGGACTAACAGCCAGGAGACAATATTACCTAAACGACACGCATTTGTCAGCTAAATTACACTTTTATTCTGTATCATTTAACGCTCGTTTATAACGAGAGCGATATACAGTAGATAGGCCCATTTGTATGTATTGTTGATATGTTGCTGTAGTCGTGGATGGATCAGAGGAACAGATAGAATATTCTATTTGCATCATAATTACCTGGAGAAATCTGACCAGCAATTTGTAAACAAAACTTCTGTACTTATCATTTATAAAAACTTAATTTGAATCACTTTGAGGTGACACAAATGGCCAAATAAGCTTTCATCTATTAATTTCAAGATATATTAAAACTGGAAAAAATATATATTTTATTTGGGTCATACTGAGTCTGGCTTTAATATGCTGCCCATTAAACACTATGAATATTTTGCAACCCCCCACTAGAGGATAAAATGAACCCATATTTTTATTGTGATAATGCTACACCCAGCAAGATTTATGGGTAATGGTGGCCATTTTTGTTTGTCTACAGGAGCGTCCAGGAAGTCTGATGGTTGGGTTGGCCTTGGCTGCTGTGAGCTGGCCATCTCGGCAGAGTGCCGCAGAGAGTGCAAGCAGGTGAGAGAGGAAGTTAGTTTGGCCAGTTATGGCCTCATCCATATGGTCTCACCTAATTCCTCATTCTCTGACCCTATAGGCATCATCCAAGAACGACATCACAAAAATATGCAAAAAAGACACAGAGGTAAGTAACACGAGGTCATGTATTGTGTAAAATAATGTGCTTTGCTTAAACTGAGCAAATGCTTTTGACTCTGAGAGACTGTATACTCTCTGCTGCCTTTCCCTGGCCTTTCCCTGGCCTTTTCCCTGGCCTTTCCCTGGCCTTTTCCCTGGCCTTTCCCTTGCCTTTCCCTGGCCTTTTCCCTGGCCTTTCCCTGGCCTTTTCCCTGGCCTTTCCCTGGCCTTTTCCCTGGCTTTTACAAGATAAAGGCAGTGTTAAGTCTTTACGGTCCATCTCAGTATCGCGCTCATCCCCACCCCTCTTTATGAGGTCATTTCCTGTCAGTGTAGCACTCCAACATAGCTCTGATTGGAGCCACTCTCGTCAAAGGGAGAGAGGAGTGAGCTCATCCAGTCTGCTGAGAAGATTTAGCTTAGCTATTATCGTAGGCTAGCAATGTGCTAGCAGAGGTCTCCTTTCATCTGGCTCACCTCCTCGTTCCAAACAAACAAACAAACAAAGCGGCGGGCTTAATGTTTGGTTTGGACCACAACCACAACCAAACTCCCCCCACCAGCTTTAATTAGGCACTGGCCCCTTTCATCTTGCCCTTTCATGAATCCTTGCGAGGGAAGCCAAAGCCCGCAGCAGCATTGGCCTTTATGTTCCTCTGTGGTGTTGTTGGAAAGAAGCCAGTTAGTTTTCAGATTAAGTTTTAACAGTACTTAGGACAGGACTGTTTTTATGTATTTAAAAAAAATCAGGTAATCAGGTAAGTTGACTGAAAACACATTCTCATTTACAGCAACGACCTGGGGAATAGTTACAGGGGAGAGGAGGGGCGATGAATGAGCCAATTGAAAGTGTGTGATTAAGTGACCATGATGGCCTTTTTGGGAATTTAGCCAGGACACGGGGTTAACACCCCTACTCTGACGATAAGTTCCATGGTATCTTTACTGACCACAGAGACTCAGGTCCAAAAGACGGCACCCTACACAGCGCAATGTCCCCAATCACTGCCATGGCTACCCATTTGATGAGCGATAGAAAGAAAGAGGGATGGAGAGAGGGGTGGGGTAGAGAGAAATAGAGAGAGAGAGAGAGAGAGAGAAAGAGGGGGAGAGAGAGAGTGAAAGAGGGGGAGAGTGAGAGAAAGGGGGAGAGAGAGAAAGAGCTAAAGAGGGGGAGAGAGAGAGAAAGAGGGGGAGAGAGAGAGAAAGGGGGGAGAGAGAGAGAGAGAGAGAGAAAGAAAGAAAGAAAGAAAGAAAGAAAGAAAGAAAGAAAGAAAGAAAGAAAGGGGGAGACCGAGAGAGGGGGAGAGCTAGAGAGAGAGACAGAGAAAGAGGGGGAGAGAGAAAGAAAGAGGGGGAGAGAGAGAGAGAAAGAGGGGGAGAGAGAGAAAGGGGGAGAGAGAGAAAGAGGGGGAGAGAGAGAGAAAGGGGGGGAGAGAGAGAAAGAGGGGGGGAAGAGCGAGAGAGAAAGAGGGAGAGAGAGATAGAGAGGGGAGAGAGAAAGAGAGAGAAAGAAAGAGGGGAGACCGAGAAAGAGAGAGAGGGGGGAGAGAGAAAGAGGGTGAGAGAGAGAGAAAGAGGGGGACAGAGGGGGGAGAGAGAGAGCTAACACAATATTTTTTTTTCAATTGTACTTTTGATCACAAAATTTTTTTCTTCTCATTTCCAGAAACCACTCTACAGCTGTATCATCAAAAATGAGAGTAAGTTTCCCAAATCTCCATGACAAGCTGCTAGCCCAAGTCCATCAATCTGAGAGCGAATTTCCAGTGTGATTAAACATGGAGTCAGCTCAGGGCCCTTTGACCTCTGTGAGGAGGAAAAGAGTCACCACTCTGCTTGACGAGCCGTGTTTACGTGCCTGAAAGGCAAGGTCTTGACCTTTGGTCCGCAGAAATTATTTCATCTGTCACGGAGTCAGCCAGCCGATGAAACCCTTATTTGTATTCGGAGCTGCAATGTGGTGGTGTGAAACTGCCTTGCAGACAAGCCCACCACAGATGTGACAGACATGCCTTTGGGCGATTATGAGGATGTGAGGTCTTGGACTTCCCTGAAGTCTAGCAACTGAGGATCACCCCCAATGTTCACCATGCATATTTAATCAGACTATTCTCTAGGAAATCCTGGAAGTCTACTCTATTCTACTCTAATTCAGCAAAGAAGAATTCCTGATGCTTGAATGTCAATCATGTTTGCGATGTCTGTCATATATTTCATGCAGCTAAAGGCTAAAAACTAAATAGACTAAATAGCCTTTATAATAATAATGATTAACTCTTTTCTATTCAATTCTGTTTACAATTCCATTGAAGTAAATGACTGATGGAAAGCAAGTTGTAACTGTGTTGTCTGTCTGTGCTGCCTCAGTGGGCTCGGTGTGCTGCAGCTACGCAGGGAGACACACCAACTGCAGAGAGTACTGCCAGGCTATCTTCCGGACAGACTCCTCCCCCACCGTCTCTCAAATCAAAGCTGTCAAGGAATACTGCCAGAGCATCAGCCCAGAGCTCATTGGCTGTGTGGGCAACTACACCAAGTCTTACCCTATTAGAAGCCCTATAGACAGTAAGTATATCTATTACTGACCTATCAGGAGCGTCGTAGATAACGAGTGTATCTAATACTGACCTATCAGGAGCTTCGTAGATACTGCGTATATCTAATACTGACCTATCAGGAGCTTTGTAGATCCTGAGGATATCTGTGCTTTGTAGCCTAGTGGTTAGAGCATTGGGCCAGTAACTGAAAGGTTGCTAGATTGAATCCCTGAGCTGACAAGGTCAAAAAATATGTCGTTCTGCCCCTGAACAAGGCAGTTAACCCACTGTTCCTATCCCGTCATTGTAAATAAGAATTTGTTCTTCTCACTTGTCTAGTTAAATAAAGGTTGAATTCAAAAACAACAAAAGATGATAATAATCTGATACTAACCTATCAGCAACCCCATAGATAATGAGTAGTCTTATACCCAAATAATTGCCCAAGTAAATGCTCCTCAAGAGTAAAGAATAATATATTTAATTGAAATACTAATCTATCCCCATTTAATATGTCCAGTGTGTATCTTATGTCTGTGTTGCCTTCCTCCCATCATTGCCTATCACTAAGTTTGTTGGTCCATCCAGGCCTGTACTGCTGCGACCGGGCAGATGAGCCCCACTGCCAGGTGGCATGCCGGCGTATCCTTCGCACCATGACCACAGAGCATGAGATCATGGAGGGCCTGATCGATGAGTGCGGCAGCCAGCCACTGCCCCAGGACCCACTGTGGCAGTGCTTCCTGGGCAGCGCCCACCCCCCAACCAAGAGCGAGACGGAGACCTCCCCCACCGCCAAGATGGACGGCGCCAAGCTGCACTGCTGCTCCAAAGCCAATACCTCATTGTGCAGGTTAGTTGTTTGTACTCTGACGAGATGCGTATAATAATGTACAGTATATGCCATTTAGCAGACGCTTTTATCCAAAGCAACATTTTACATATCGGTGGTCCTGGGAGTTGAACCCCCTATCCTGGCATTACAAGGACCATACTCTACCAACTGAGCTAGCTACAGAGCCTTATGGAAACCACATGAAGTGTTCCAAAAACCCATTTTCATGTAATCCCATACGACAACATATAAAGCAAAATGTGATAACATGAAACTACACATGTGAAAACGTGTTTTCAGATTTCAGATTATTGCACATTTCAAGATGACTTTATACAGTTAGATGGGCCAGAAGGTTAGGCACACTCAAAGTTATGGAGATTTTTTACATTGTTCAAAGGCAGTGTACATTTGAGTCTGACATTTGAGTCTGGTTTTACATTCTTGAGTTGTGTGTCTGTCTGCATGTTTAACTCGGGTTTTGTCAACCAAAAGGGATATGTGTCAGGAGATCAGCACCAACTGGGGCACTCAGACATGGCAGGAGTTTGACCAGATGTGCGAATACAACCCTGTGGAGACGGATCTGATCACCTGTTTGGCCGACGTCAGGGAGCCCTGCCAGCTAGGCTGTAAGGACCTGGCCTACTGCACCAACTTCAACAACAGGTATGGTATATACCCAGCTACTACACCAGATAAGTAGATAGGTATTTATACCAGCTGTGCCCCACTAGAGATCCTAGTTCAAGTCCAGGCTCTGTCGCAGCCGGCCGCGACCGGGAGACCCATGTGGGCGGCGCACAATTGGCCCAGCGTCGTCCGGGTTAGGGGAGGGTTTGGCTGGCAGGGATGTTCTTGTCCCATTGCGCACTAGTGACTCCTGTGGTAGGGCTGGGTGCAATGCACGCTGACACGGTCGCCAGGTGCACGGTGTTTCCTCCGACACATTGGAAAAATGAGTAAAAAATAGTTTTAAATAATGCAAAAATGTAATTTTTCTTGCAAAATGCATTTTTCTTCCACTTTGACATTAAAGAGTTTATTGTGTAGATTATTGACAAAAAATGGCAATTAAATCCACTTTTATCCCACTTTGTAACACAAGAAAATGCGGAAAAACTCAAGGGGTTGGAATACTTTCTGAAGGGACTGTATTATTATTAGAATAATAATTATTATTATTATATAGTTCCAATATATGACACTCTTAACAGATTATTTCATGCATACATTTTTGTATGAGATCCCTGCAGCAAATTCACAACATTTGCATTGTTAGTGCCACACTTTTACGAACTGAACCACACAGAACCACACAGGACCACACTGTACCAGACTGTACCAGACTATACCAGACCTACAATAGGTCTACAACAGGTCTGGTACCTACTATACTGTACTGATTAACTTAAAATCCCACGTCCACAACGACTGCATACATCCAAAAAGGAGTCTGTAGTACTCTGTTGCATTGATGGGCCTTCTCATTTAGTCACACGTCCAATTTCAACACATACAAACCACCCCGGGGTATGACAATGAGAGCGAAAGAGAAAAAGGACACGTAAATTATAAATGAGTCATTTCGTTAAACCAGAGTGTTACTCACAAATGGCCGAATGGTGAACTGGCATCCTGCAAACCCATGTTCTCCATCACCTCAAGCATTGGGCTGGTCGGACACAGGCTAGGCTAATAGGATTCTTTAGTCCTGGAGTGTCACAGGAAGGTCAGGGGAGAAGGCGAGGTTGGGTAGGGAGTGAGTGCGTCCACCCCACCATTTTCCCCAGCCCCGTTGTTGGTGGGTTAGTGGCTTCCATACATAACCCTATGTGCACCTCCAAACCCAAACTGGAAGCAACAGCCTCGTAACCACATGAAATAATACACTGCAGTTAACACAATGACATTGGTACGTTTCATGTATTTATCTTTCTGTTTAAACGTTGGTTGTGAAACGAAGCCCTGTGTCTAGTCGATCCCATGCTAGTCATTATGGCTGGCCAACTGGTTGGGGCCGGGTGAAACCAAGACCTCTGGGGTCTCTTCAGAGAGACAATGACTAGTTGACGACGATGTTACTTTATAGGCTCTGTGAGTATTGTGGTCGCCTTCCATGACTTTGTACTAGGTTGTTTAGAGGTCACCGAGAAAGAAGGAAAGAGAAAAGGATAGAGAGACTGTGTGTGTGTGTGTGTGTGTGTGTGTGTGTGTGTGTGTGTGTGTGTGTGTGTGTGTGTGTGTGTGTGTGTGTGTGTGTGTGTGTGTGTGTGTGTGTGTGTGTGTGATTATAGTTTATGGTGTGTGGGTTCCCTTCGACAAATACACTTGACCTTGGAGGCCAGCCGTGTCACAGCTTGCTGCATCCTGGCTTGGGACAGGGCCTGAGACCCATGCGGGACGCCATCAAAGCCCGGCGGGCGAACTCATACAAACACACACAGTTCAACAGAATGATCCCCACTCGTGGACTCACCAAGCACTGTCCACAAAGCTCCATCCCACCACCAGCCGTTTGCTCTGTCCGGTTTCTAAAGGGACGGAGAAAATATATGATTGGATACAAGGGGATCTGAAGAACACTTCGTCTCATCACCTGATCTCTCTTTGTCTGTGATATAGTTTTACATATGTCTTTGTCTGTTGACTGTATCGGTTACAACACAATAATAATGATAACCATAACGTCATGATTATCATAAAACATACTGTATCAACACTTGAATTGCAGCCCGGCAGGCAAACGATGTAATCAATGTTCAATCAAACAAAAAAAGTAATTGAAACTTCTCATGGTAGGCCCTCTTAGAGAAGATTTGGAAATCCCAAGTATTCCATGTATTATTTTCATTGGGGAAGATCAATGAATTCCTCTTTAGATGATGGCACCACTGCTCCCCACTGTAGGATTTAGAGTACAGACAAACAAACGCTAGCTCTCATTTCCTTTGAAGGAGTCCCGGGGCCATTGCACGAGAGTCCCCCCCCCCCCGGGGGTTCAAAAGCTGGGGCGACCAGCGGCGTGGGGGCACAGTCGCAGTATGGAAGTTAAATAGTGCTGGAGGCTAAAAAAAAACATTGTGACCTCTGTGTGTCTGTCTGGCTGTCTATCTGTCTGTCTGTCTATCCACCCGTCTGTCTGCTTGTCTGTCTGGACAATAGGGCCCACCAAAGCCCATGGCAGGAAGTCTCAATCCACATGCCAATCATTCTGAGAGGAGGGTGGGAGAGGGGGGCAGAGCTAGAGAGAGGGAAGTGGGGGAAAGAGGTCATGTACACACACCCAGGACCTAGGATGTTGACTCCGGTTGACTCAAGTTGACTAGACCACTATCTTAGATAAAACTCTTCTAGTTCTAGTTATTGACTGAGCGTATGGAAATGGTTGCCATAAACACCATGCCTATTTTAAGTTGATCTGTCTTTATTAAGAAGAATTTATTGAGTTATATGAGGAATAGCTGACTCACTGACTGTATTGAGCCTGCTTGGTGAAAATGAAATGTATTTAATAACAATCCTAAATACCTATGCTTTAATTGGAGCGACTTTCCTCCCTTTCCATCTGGGTGAAAGAGAGAGAGCGAGAATAGGAACGAGTCACTGTAAATAAAAGGGAAGATATCATTAAAGCTTATTTTTGGGTGGAGTGGAAAACCTCTATGACCATTACCTACTACCCACCAATGGGGTCACGTTTGGTTCATGACCTGGAGCTGAGGTAAGGCTGTGGTCCCTCTGCTTGTGGTCAAGACCTCACTTTCCTTCCCCTCTCACAGACACACACGCACACGCACACACACACGCACACACACACACACACACACACACACACCAGAGGTGTGGACTCCAGTCACATGACTTGGATTCATAAATGTAAAGACTTGAGACTGATGACTTGAAATGATCTTTCCATGTTTTGTAACGTTTTGACACTCATTTTGTGGCACAGAGTTGCCGTGGATTACTCTCACAGAGTTGCCCTGGATTACTCTCACAGAGTTGCCGTGGATTACTCTCACAGAGTTGCCGTGGATTACTCTCACAGAGTTGCCGTGGATTACTCTCACAGAGTTGCCGTGGATTACTCTCACAGAGTTGCCGTGGATTACTCTCACAGAGTTGCCGTGGATTACTCTCCACGCAGACAGAGACAGTATTTTACAAAAAGAAACACAACAGATTGGCTAGTGAAACATACACTCGGTCCTCTGATTGGACCAGAAAACTGTCAAACAACACAGGTCGCGTGAGCTAGTGGTCCTCTTTTGAGGGGTGCGAGTATGAAACTGAATGGGAAGAATCCATATTGTTCATAGTTTACATATTTTAATAGATTACATAGGTAGGCTTTAAGTCTACCATTTGTATTTGATATTTATACATTTTCCTATTTGATCTGGTCACGAACATAGGCCTACGGCATTGCACCAAATTATTGTCTCAAAAACATCTTATCTGTGCTTCAGAACCAAAGAGTTGAGCGTCTTGACTGCTGACCAATGACCAATCATAATTTGTCGGAGCAAAGGCGGGCGCGCATAATCAGATTAGTGACCAGAAAGCACTTGTTTAATTTTCTCCGGGTTATGCCCGACAGAAGCAGAGTAGCCTACATTTACATTATCCATATAGAATGCAGTTTAGCAATCTGCTACGGACATATCTTTGCCAGAACAATAGGCTACATGGCGATTTCATTGATCATTTTCATATTTCAGATAGTCCTAGTTTGGGTGAGTTAATTAGGCTATTTACATCAGTTCTGCGTACTGGCTATGTCTGAAGAGAGCTGTAACATCGCACTGCCTTCAATACTTATGGGATGAAGATGTAACATTCTTAGGATATTTATTAGGATATTTGTGAGGAAGAGAAAGGCTAAAGACAGACCATGCTTTCTAACCGCTGCATACAGCAGATCATCAACCTCTGCTGCTGTCACGTTCGTTGAATGGAAGAGACCAAGGCGCAGCGTGATGTGAATTCATTCTTCTATTTATTAACGAAGAAACACTAAACAAACTATACAAAACAAAACAAACGTGACGCTATATACTGTATAAACAGGTGCAGACACAGGCAACTAACCATAGACATACATAAACACCTAGATAGTATACAGCCCCCATAAACATACAAAACCCCTAGACAGTACAAAAACACATACATCACCCATGTCACACCCTGACCTAACCAAAATAATAAAGAAGACAACTAGGCTGTATGATCCTGCTTGCTCTGGACATAACAGAAGTGACATAACATCCCTAGTTGATCATGACTGTCAACATAAATGACTTTCAGCACAAAATGCAGGTGCAACGCGCAGTTTATTTCTGTGTCTTGCGTTTTGAAAATGCATCACCATTTATGGATGTAATGACACATTCATAGCCGCAGGAAGTAGGGGTTTTGAGGGTGCTGCAGCACCCCCTGAAAAATGTTTTTTTCAGAAAGTACTGCACTGGGCCTTTACTATTAGCGACCGCTATAGCTGTCTGTAGCACCCCGCCATCCAACACAATTCATTTCATGTAAAGTTTTTTATTTATTATATTTTTTACTTGACTTGACACTTGACTAGAAAAAACTTGTGACTGGACTTGACTTGCTCTTAGAATGCATGACTTGGACTTGACTCGAGACTCGTTCTACTTGTGACTCGACTTGAGACTCGGACCTTGTGACTTGAGACTTGCTTGTGACTCGAATAATAGTAACTTGGTTCCACCTCTGACACACAAACACACACACACGCACGCACGCATGCGCACACACACACACACACACACACACACACACACACACGCACGCACGCACACACACGGGCAAGGCAGCATGAGTGGCCAGTGGGAGATTTTAAAGGCTGTTATTAAATCAACCACTGGCTGGAGATCAGCGCTAGACCAGATTCAACATCAGCCCCAGAAACATCCCTCCCTCACCCAGTGGAACCTACAAATCACCCAGCCCACACTGGACCTACATAAACCTACCAATCACCCGGGCAACACTGGATCTACATAAACCTACCAATCACCCGGGCAACACTGGACCTACAGAAACCTACCAATCACCCGGGCAACACAGGACCTACAGAAACCTACCAATCACCCGGTCCACACTGGACCTACAGAAACCTACCAATCACCCGGGCAACACTGGACCTACAGAAACCTACCAATCACCCGGTCCACACTGGACCTACAGAAACCTACCAATCACCCGGTCCACACTGGACCTACAGAAACCTACCAATCACCCGGTCCACACTGGACCTACAGAAACCTACCAATCACCCGGTCCACACTGGACCTACAGAAACCTACCAATCACCCGGTCCACACTGGACCTACAGAAACCTACCAATCACCCGGTCCACACTGGACCTACAGAAACCTACCAATCACCCGGTCCACACTGGACGTACATGAAAGACACTTCCTACCTCCCGTAGATCATTAAAGAAAATAGTCCTCGCCCCAGCAACAGGTTTCTTCAGGAAGTAGTGCTTCTCGGCACCAGCCGTTGGTCTTTTGTTCCCTGGCTTGTATCTGGGATGTTTCTGCAGTGACTAACAGTAGTAACGGCCGTCCGGCTGCCCGGGGTGTGACATCATCACAGCCACATCCATGTGCTGTTGAGCTGTGGACACAACATCTGGACTCACAGGGCAGAGTGACCGTGCAACCCATTAGACAGAGCTGTGGACACAACATCTGGACTCACAGGGCAGAGTGACCGTGCAACCCATTAGACAGAGCTGTGGACACAACATCTGGACTCACAGGGCAGAGTGACCGTGCAACCCATTAGACAGAGCTGTGGACACAACATCTGGACTCACAGGGCAGAGTGACCGTGCAACCCATTAGACAGAGCTGTGGACACAACATCTGGACTCACAGGGCAGAGTGACCGTGCAACCCATTAGACAGAGCTGTGGACACAACATCTGGACTCACAGGGCAGAGTGACCGTGCAACCCATTAGACAGAGCTGTGGACACAACATCTGGACTCACAGGGCAGAGTGACCGTGCAACCCATTAGACAGAGCTGTGGACACAACATCTGGACTCACAGGGCAGAGTGACTGTGCAACCCATTAGACAGAGCTGTGGACACAACATCTGGACTCACAGGGCAGAGTGACCGTGCAACCCATTAGACAGAGCTGTGGACACAACATCTGGACTCACAGGGCAGAGTGACCGTGCAACCCATTAGACAGAGCTGTGGACACAACATCTGGACTCACAGGGCAGAGTGACTGTGCAACCCGTTAGACAGAGCTGTGGACACAACATCTGGACTCACAGGGCAGAGTGACCGTGCAACCCATTAGACAGAGCTGTGGACACAACATCTGGACTCACAGGGCAGAGTGACTGTGCAACCCATTAGACAGAGCTGTGGACACAACATCTGGACTCACAGGGCAGAGTGACTGTGCAACCCATTAGACAGAGCTGTGGACACAACATCTGGACTCACAGGGCAGAGTGACCGTGCAACCCATTAGACAGAGCTGTGGACACAACATCTGGACTCACAGGGCAGAGTGACCGTGCAACCCATTAGACAGAGCTGTGGACACAACATCTGGACTCACAGGGCAGAGTGACTGTGCAACCCATTAGACAGAGCTGTGGACACAACATCTGGACTCACAGGGCAGAGTGACTGTGCAACCCATTAGACAGAGCTGTGGACACAACATCTGGACTCACAGGGCAGAGTGACTGTGCAACCCATTAGACAGAGCTGTGGACACAACATCTGGACTCACAGGGCAGAGTGACTGTGCAACCCATTAGACAGAGCTGTGGACACAACATCTGGACTCACAGGGCAGAGTGACCGTGCAACCCATTAGACAGAGCTGTGGACACAACATCTGGACTCACAGGGCAGAGTGACTGTGCAACCCATTAGACAGAGCTGTGGACACAACATCTGGACTCACAGGGCAGAGTGACCGTGCAACCCATTAGACAGAGCTGTGGACACAACATCTGGACTCACAGGGCAGAGTGACTGTGCAACCCATTAGACAGAGCTGTGGACACAACATCTGGACTCACAGGGCAGAGTGACCGTGCAACCCATTAGACAGAGCTGTGGACACAACATCTGGACTCACAGGGCAGAGTGACCGTGCAACCCATTAGACAGAGCTGTGGACACAACATCTGGACTCACAGGGCAGAGTGACCGTGCAACCCATTAGACAGAGCTGTGGACACAACATCTGGACTCACAGGGCAGAGTGACTGTGCAACCCATTAGACAGAGCTGTGGACACAACATCTGGACTCACAGGGCAGAGTGACCGTGCAACCCATTAGACAGAGCTGTGGACACAACATCTGGACTCACAGGGCAGAGTGACTGTGCAACCCATTAGACAGAGCTGTGGACACAACATCTGGACTCACAGGGCAGAGTGACTGTGCAACCCATTAGACAGAGCTGTGGACACAACATCTGGACTCACAGGGCAGAGTGACTGTGCAACCCATTAGACAGAGCTGTGGACACAACATCTGGACTCACAGGGCAGAGTGACTGTGCAACCCATTAGACAGAGCTGTGGACACAACATCTGGACTCACAGGGCAGAGTGACTGTGCAACCCATTAGACAGAGCTGTGGACACAACATCTGGACTCACAGGGCAGAGTGACTGTGCAACCCATTAGACAGAGACAGCGGCAGTGTTATGTGCTACGTTTTGGTTTATATGGACATGGGTTTTTGTCTTCTGTAGTAAGATTCACTCTGTGACTCTTTGTATCCATGTCCTAACCTCGAGTCGAAGCAACCTAGCACCCACCCCGAAAATGTTAACCGATTCTCTGTGTTTCTGTTGTGTGCACATTTGTATTCATTCTGATAGATGCGTGTTCTATTGAGTCCATCTGCTAATTCTATCACGTCTCCCGGTCTTATTGACTCCAGGCCCACTGAGCTGTTCCGTAGCTGTAACATCCAATCAGACCAGGGCGCCATGAACGACATCAAGCTGTGGTCCAATGGGACGATCAAGATGCCCTTTATGAACATCCCCGTCCTGGACATCAGGAAGTGTCGTCCGGAGATGTGGAAGGCTGTGGCCTGCGCCCTGCAGATCAAACCCTGCTACAGCAAGTCCCGCGGCAGCGTCATCTGCAAGTATGTACCCTCTCTGTTCTCATTCTGTTAATTGACTTCACGTATTTAGTATGACTTTGGTCTAGTTTCCCAGACCCAGGTTAAGCCATCTCCTGGACTAAAAAGTGTCCATTGGAGAATCCCCATTTAAAGTACTTTTTAGTCCATGGATTGGCTTAATGTGGGTCTGCTGTTAATGCCTTACCATTTATCCCGCCTTTGAGAAAACATTCTATCTTGAAATCACCCACCTGGTAAAATAAAGTTAATAAATAGTTAAATAAGTACATACAGCATCCCACCTTCACCTTCAATCGACTCCCGTTGTCACAGTAAAAAGTCCCCCTCAGGAAACGACCGACAAAGTACCAGCTGGAACCTAAAACCACATGAACCAAATACAGGTGATCTCATATAGAGCGCTCTGCTGACACAACATGTAGTTAGATTGACTCAGGGAGGAGGATGTTGTGGTTTCTGCATGGCTTGACTCACTATCCCACCTCAGGTTATTTATGTGCAGATCCTTTGACTGAAAGCAAATCTTTTGATTGGAGCTTTTTCCTCTGAGAGCAATCACACCTGGGTTTCTGTCAGGCTGAATGGGGTAGTTAGCATGTTAGTGACTGTGGTTAACACACCAGCATTTACCTGTACACTAGGCTAGCCCTCAGGGCTGTAACAGCCAATGCATGTGGAGGCCTTATCAATGTGGTCAGGAGCGTGTTCCAGCTGACAGGCCTTATTCACAGGTGCTACACGTGTGTGACAGTGGCCTTTTGTTGCACCTTTATTTACATTTGCATTTCTAGGGGGAGCCCTTGGGCAGACGCACACACACATAGACAGACAGACAGACACACACACTCCTTCATTGTTCTGGAGGTAGGGGGGGATTAGGCCTCCTCACGCTACCCCTTTCAGAGTCATTCTTCCTGGGCTGCTTTGGGATGTCAGGGGGCCTGTCTGGAGCTCTGTATCCCCCGCCCAGGCTCTCCCTCCCTCTATACCCAGCCACAGAAGACAAAGACGGGATGTCAGTGAGCGATGGCAGGACAGAACCCCACATACATCAGTCAGGGCTTAGATTGGCATGTTGTATTGGCCTTGTCCAGTACAACTAAACGCTGTGGCTCCGCTGTTCATGTCTGAGCAAGAAATGTGTGTGTCTGTGTCTGTGTGTGTGTGTATGTGTGTGTCTTATGTGTGTATGTGTACATGAGTGTGTGCATGCATGCTTATGCCCATGTACAAATAATCTGTCTCTTTAAATAATTACTCATACACAGACTGTACAACTCAACTTAATCTCTTAATCTCCGGCTCTCGGGTGAATGACTTTTCTATCACACATAATTGTTTTGTCAATCCTATTTGGCTCAGTGTGTGGAATGCCAGGTGTACCATACTGATTACCTGCAGCACAAAGGTACGTTATTACATTAGCCCGCTCAAGGCAACAGAAACGCAACATGCATTCTTAACTCAGTGTGGGCAAGAAAAGCTGAGACCGCAATAAAGGACTAGAAAGGAAATTACACCCCAGGATGGCAAATCAACAGAGCAGACAGACGGTTGGGAATGTAACATATGGGTCAGTGGCAGGCCTGAGAGCAGCCCAAGTCACTTCAAACACAAGTCCAGCACTTTAATGTCTGCACCTAAGCTTTCCCGGCACTAGGAGGATGCTGCGCGATGTATGCAGGGAATAGGAATCTGTCTTGTGTTTCGTCTGACCTCACTTTCAATAATAGCCTTCTGCTGTGTCTGTCAAGCCAGACGATGCTACAGCATGTCTCTGTTTGTATCCACAAGAATATGTGACCTGGCTAAACTCGAAACTGGGTTAAAGTTCAGCATCTTTAAACGGTTAGAAACTGTTTTTAGATATGTGTTGCACTGAATGAAAATCTTTCACAGTCAAATACAAACTAGAAAGGAGTTTCAAGTTACATTGCATACGTTGCCGTAAATGCTGCGTTCGAAACACCTTGCAGCGTTGCGATTAGGTTTGTAAAATTCAGCGAACTTTCAATAAATCCTGGTTGGATGATTCCGGATGTCCTGTTTATTCCCTACTAATTCCAGGAAAACCAGGGAATTTATTGAACATTCCCGGAATTATGCAACCCTTGTTGCAATAGTGAATGTTCCTCACCCTGTCCTTCACTGGCCCGTTTCCCCTGCTGTTGACAACCCTTCAGGTCGGACTGTGTAGACATCCTGACACAGTGTGGTGACCACAAACGCTTCCACGAGGGACAGACAGCCGAGCGCATCTGTGAGATCCTGTCCCCCATAGACGACCCTGAACGCTGCATCCCCCTGGAGAGATATCTCAGTGAGTGGGACTGTGTGTGTGTGTGTGTGTGTGTGTGTGTGTGTGTGTGTGTGTGTGTGTGTGTGTGTGTGTGTGTGTGTGTGTGTCTTTGAACAACTAGCACTGTTACCTTACCGTTACCAATTGAAAGGATTTATATGATTCATATTCACACAATGACAAAGTATATTCATGATTACACATACATACAACGAGTCCAGTTATTACAAGGATAAATGATTCATCTCAGAGTTCTCTAAAGCTTCAAATGAAATGGCTCATTCGTCCCCACACAGCTCCTAGCTCCCTGGGTAACATCATTGAGGAGGTCATCCACCCCTGTAACCCCAACCCCTGTCTCAGCAACCACCTGTGTGAGGTGAACAGGAAGGGCTGTCAGCCAGGACAGGACTGCCTGCCCTACTTCTGTGTGCCTGGTACAGTATAACAACATACCATACCGCCACGTAACCCATATCCACTGTACATAGAGACACACTGTTTGGAGCTTGTTCTACTAAGTAGTATTTAACGATATATCGTAACGTCTGTACTTTTTACATACTACAAACACAATTTGGTAGTAGAATTTTGTTACTTTCGGTTCTTCTATCAAATCTGTCTCACCAACTAAATGTATTGAACTTATTAGGAAAGTAATTCATTTGCCCAAGTTTATTATAAAACAAACAGGATGCATCAGTGATTCGCATTCCCTGCAGCTTTCTGACCCAGATATCGATTCATAATTAACCGTTTTTGGATTGCGTAAACAACAACAGTAATTGTGTGATGGCGGGGATGCAGGGCTGTGTTCCAAACAAAACAACTACAAGTCTGATTGCTCTAGTTGCTCAACGGCACAGCTAGGAGAGCTAAAAAAAACACCTTATAGTTCAAGACTCTTCTTTGAGTCATAAAAGCGCATTGAAATGATTTAGGAACTGTGCACACTTGGAGACTCCAGTTAGTCCTCTCACTCAAACCCTTGTCATTTTATTTGCCTTATGTTGAACCTACCCCACATTTTCCAGGAATACTGTTATCATGTTACTGAATGTATCCAGTGTATTTTGAGATTTTGTTCTCAACAAATTTGGCGAAAAGTAAAGTAAATGTAAAATGCACATAAAATCAACAGTGTAATGTTTGGTTTCAGTCTTGTGCCAGGTGAACTGTTATGTCCTGAACTTTGGTCTAATAATTTTCCTATTACCTCCAAACTGTTCCCTTTCAATTGCTACCATGGTTATGCATGTGCTTTTCATATTTCTTCTGTAGGCCAATTCCCACGAGGGAAAAGAGTTAAGTTAAGCATTGTTGTGGACTTGTATAATTTTTCTATTAAAAAAGTGTGATTTTGAGAGTGACTCCCCCCCCCCCCCCCCCCCCCCCTAAAAAAAAGGGACAACCCACAGTCCTTCTTCATGCTTTCTTTTTTCAGTGGCATTGTTTTGTTATTGAGTATAATGATACACTGCTGCTAGGAGAAGGCAATGTGTCACAGCATACCATACCGTCTTGTGCCCCTAGGAGGCGCCTATGTCCACTGTAAATACATGTGTATGTGTGTAGACGTGAACAGTTAGTCTGACTGTACTGTGTTCTGGGTGTGTGTGTGTGTGTTTGTGTGTACATACGTGCGTGTGTGTGTGCAGGCTGTAAACTGGGCGAAGCCTCAGAGTTCCTGGTCCACCTGGAAGCCCGTATCCAGGTGCCCATGCGTAATGGGCAGGCGGGTTGCTTCGAGGTGTGTACCTGTGGCCAGAGTGGAAGGCTGGAGAACTGTGCTGAGATGCCCTGCATAGACACCTCCAAGACTTGCATTGTTGGGGGACAAAGAAAAAGTAAGCTACCGCTTACTGGTTCTAAATGGCTCGAATTCACGGCTCGACACTTTTCAGTTCACTATTTTAAAAGCACAGAACACTTTACATTGTGTGAGGGTAGTTTTATTTGCTCCATTCACCACCAATGTGTAGCATCCATCTGGTTTTCAGCTATACAGGAACAATTTAGACATGCCGACATTGCCGACAACACATTTGTTGTTATACGTCTGAAGCTGACAACTGACTGTTGGACCACAATTGTGTTCAGTAGGCACAAAACGGGAAAACTTGAAAGCACAATACCTGAACCCTTATTTTTATATTCCGTGTCAAAACATTTTGCTACCCTGCTGAACACGACCCAGGAGTTGACTTGGGACTGGAGAGAGCTCTCTGGGGAGGAGTTCTTGGTGCTGTTGTGCCTGGTTGTGAGAGTAAAATGCTTCCTGTAGTGTAAACATCACTGCCGCTCTTCTTCTTCCCCTAGCAGCATGGCAACACTACATTAAAAAAAAAACTAAAAATAAGGCACCCAACCAACCGCATGTTGGTATTTCCTTCCCGCGGTCTCCCTCTGGCCCGCCCTATATGTCAATACTGTGACTTGAAAGGAGCCTGCTGCCAGTCTCCTCTCTCTCTCGCTCTCTCTCTCTCTCTTCATCTCACACACACACACACACACACACACACACACACACACACACACACACACACACACACACACACACACACACACACACACATACACACACACACACACACACACACAAACTCTTCTGTGAACAGCAGGGAAGAATTCAGCATAGAGTAACCACATCCCCCTCTAGGCTACACATGGCCTTAGTCACTCTGTGATGTTGCCCCCTAGTGGCCTAGTGGCTAATCATATCCACATAGAGAAACAACACTTTGAACAACAGGATTGTCTTTCATATCTAGGTTTTATATTAGCATTTTTTTCCCCCCTTCCCCCCTTTGTTTAATGTACCGGCTTTGAATCTACATTTGTTTGAACCCAAATCAGTTTATTGCTTTTGCTTTTATGTTTGTTTTCGCTCCGGTTCAAAAGGGGGGTCAGACGTTTCAGCCTTATTTGACACAGATGTGGTTTGCCTGAGAGTGAGAGTGGTGGGGCTTCGGAGTTCTTATATCCAGCATTAGGAGAGGAATATGCAGTAATCCTATAGGGAAGCCTTAGTTTAGTTAAATATCATTTTTTATGTTTCAGATCCTAAAGAAATAAAACTAAGGGACCAGGACAGCCCAAACCCGAGGGGTTGCTTTAATTTCCACAGACTGTCTTGTAGATGTGGCCTGTGTGGTCTAACAGTTAGAGCCGCAGACCCTGGAACACACATACTGTACCAGAGTCGGCATGGTTTCAAATCCCACCCACGCCCTACTGAATCGCAATCTTCCCTGCTATCTCTCCATTGTCCTATTTGTTCAATAAAAAAACAATTACAAATACCTAAGAAGTGGGACTGCCCCACGGACACAGCAGAAGAGTATCTTGTAGAAGTCAAGTCTCATATCAGCTCCCAGGTTTAATACTGTTGTGACGTGGACCCAGGTGCAGAGAAGAGACCAGACGAGGAATCAGTGCTTAAGGATAAAGGTGGAACCATGACAACTGTAGGTGCCATGACCCAGATCGCATAGTTTAAGTCTATCAGCTGCTGGAGGACTCAAAGTGTCAGATAACAGTTACATTTGCAGCCCAATAACCACTGAAATCAGACAAGGTCTCACAGGGTGACGATGTGTCCTTGTCCTACAGACCATGGGACGTCCTTCAGGGTAGACTGCCACCCCTGTTCCTGCTTCGCTGGAGAGACCATCTGCTCCACCCGCCAGTGCCTCAGCACCGACAGCTCAGACGAGGACCGCCGCCGCTTCACTGGTGTGTGTGTGTGTGTGTGAGAGAGAGAGAGAACAGTGTGTGTGTTGATGGTCTTGCTATAATGTTTATTTTTTCCTGATCCTGAAAGCATTTTTCTCTAATCTCTCCCCCTGCCCCTCTCTCTCTCTCCCTCTTTCTCTCTCCCTCTCTCCCCCTGCCCCTCTCTCTCTCTCTCTTTCTCTCTCCCTCTCTCCCCCTGCCCCTCTCTCCCTCTCTCCCCTGCCCCTCTCTCCCTCTCTCCCCCTGCCCCTCTCTCTCTCTCTTTCTCTCTCCCTCTCTCCCCCTGCCCCTCTCTCCCTCTCTCCCCCTGCCCCTCTCTCTCTCTCTTTCTCTCTCCCTCTCTTCCCCTGCCCCTCTCTCCCTCTCTCCCCCCGCCCCTCTCTCTCTCTCTCTCTCTCTCTTTCTCTCTCCCTCTCTCCCCCTGCCCCTCTCTCCCTCTCTCCCCCTGCCCCTCTCTCTCTCTCTCTCTCTCTCTCTCTCTCTCTCTCTCTCTTTTTCTCTCTCCCTCTCTCCCCCTGCCCCTCTCTCCCTCTCTCCCCCTGCCCCTCTCTCTCTCTCTCTTTCTCTCTCCCTCTCTCCTCCTCTCCGTAGGGCTCCCATGTGGCTGCCCTGACCGCTTCGTGCCAGTGTGTGCCCGTAATGGCCGCACCTACCCCAGTGCCTGTGTGGCCCGTTGCATGGGCTTCAAAGACAACCAGTTTGTGTTTGGCCACTGCCGCAGCAGCGACCCCTGTTCCCCCAACCCCTGCCAGAAGAACCAGAGGTGAGATACTCCATCACTCCTTCTTTCCTTCAATCGTTTGTTTATTGGAATAATGACTGTTTCAACACAATTGGATTGGTGAGTGCAGAGGTTCCACTATGTGCATACCATGTCCGATCAATGATTACTTCAAGGAAGGAAGGTAGGGAGGATGCATTTTCAAAGCATTCCATACAGCCTAAGTGGATAAGACTGGACACCTTGAGCCCTGATCCTCTTCCATCTCAGTCAACTAGCAATGTTCCCTCAAAAATGTTTAGACGTTGAGCAAATTTCTGGTCTGCTGAGCGCAAACTTGAATGTTGTGAAAATTCTGTGCAACTTCCAGCGCGAGTTTACTGTGAACAATGAGACTGTACCCGCTTTAAGTTACAGTTTTAACAGTGGTCAAGTAGGCTACTGTGGCTATTTGATCATAATGCAGGCCTACCAGAGTGGCCTACCATTAAAAAACATGGAGACAATGTATCCCATAACATTTTAACATGGAAATAGCTGTTCTATCATTCAGGCTACAGTAGCAGCCAATGTGTGGTTTTCATGTAGGCCTAGATTCCATTCAGGGCTCGGCATTAACCTGTTTATCCACTTATCCTACAGACAAGGAGGCGACTGAACATTTTGTTGCGTTGTTTGATGCAATAAACCACTTTACAAAATAAAATGCATTATTCCCATACCATTATTACAGAGAATCAGACAAATGATGCTACCCTCTGCCTATTGGCTACTTAGCTTATTCAAGCCTGTTTCAAAATACAATACTGGGAGAAGAAAATCACTACCTGACTTGCTTTTCAAAGATGTCTAGAAATGCACACATTTTGTGTGCTTGTAGGAAGCAATCCCTTCCCTATTGCTGACTATAAATTATCTATAACTGGGCTAATAACTTAGTAACTACTGCACCAAAGGATATGAACAAAATGTGCACACATGGCTACATGCATCTCTCGCTTTGATCTCAAAACAAGTGCATCTACTCATGACTGCGCATGCTGTAAACCCAGTCCAGTTCAAAGTGAATGGCACAGATCCATATATGGCAATGGTCTATTTGCATATCTGCCTACTGTAGCTCTGATTGTTTATGCCGCGCCAGTCTGTGTAGAGTACTGGCTGAGTCGTATGTATCAATGCAATAGATTTCTACTCTGATGCATTCTGCCTACAACAAAATCTCTTGCATAGTTTGTTTTGTTTCAGTATGTTGCATTGAAAGTGGCTAATATTGAGTTGATTCAATCACAATTTCCACATTAAAGGGAAATGTTGATAGTGTTAATAACAGGGAAATCTCTAGAACAGTGGTCACCAACCTTTTCTGAGTCAAGATCACTTTCTGAGTGAAAATGCAAGTCGAGATCTACCACCCTGATTTCTTTTAACATAACTTAAAAAACATAAGCCTATGCAACATTAACCAATTAAAAACAGCCCTGTAGCAATGAGGTTTGTGCAGTAAGCTATAGGCCCAATACATTATCACTGCATATTGGCTTTGCTTGAATTGTTGTTGGGGACAGTTTTTTTAATTATATAAAAACATTTGAGGTAAGCTATATGATCACACTGGTAATAGATCCATTGTTGTATTAATTGTGAGGCACATCTGAGTGACCATACATTTAAATCATTTTGATTTGTGTTTTACCTGCATCTGATGGTCAGTCTCAGCGGAGGGAGAGAGCAGCAGACTGAGGGTCCATCTCTCAACATCCCTCCGCTCTCTCTTTCCTCCACTGACCGAAAAAGGGATACCGTCTTTCAGCTGATGGCAAAACTCGAGGTGTACAGCCTCATGCACAAATTCATGTTGAACAGAGAAAGTGAAATATTCCTCGATATTAAAAAAGACCAAAGCCGCTAAAAATAACAACAGCGCAAGCCCATAGATACACTTTCCTACTCATTCATTACTGCTGCAGTACTTGTTGTAGCGCTGAGTGGAAGTAGGAAGAAGACACATTTTATAGCTTCTAAAAGTGTTGAATACAAAATGTTGACAGTGCTGAACTCACTCATAAAAACAGCAGCTCTTTACTGTGTTTGTTGACAGTCTCTCTCTACTCATGGTTTTAAACATTTTGAAATCTAACAGTATCAACTTCGCTGTAGATTTATTTTATGCCTGCAGAAATAGTAATCTGAGCCATCCGATTGGCCAGCGGTAGACCTATAGTGCACTTGATTTGCTCTCTGGGCCCGCCGGGAAGGAAGAGTTTGTACCTTCAGACACAGTAAATGGTGAAAAAGGGCAACAGTTCGCCTACCCGGTGCGGAGGGCTGCTGAATCCGGTGCTCCTACAGCCAACAGCCCAAGACAAATAAAAAAATGATTCATTTGTTTTTTTACATAAATATTTGGCGATTGATTAGGAATGCCTTGTAGATCGGCTGGTTGGTTACCACTGCTATAGAAAGTTGACTGCAATCTCGTGCTGCTCTCTGTGAGCTAATAATTGTTCTGCGTGGCAGTCCCAGGAAGCTGCGCTGCAGTCTCAGGGCTGCTGCAGGCAGGCGCGCAACTTAGAGGGAACATTGTCCACGAGTGTTATTTCCTCTCTTGATAGATCCTATTTTCCTGCACCCTTCTCCTCTCTTCCGCTTTTTCTTGAAATCCCCCTCTCAAACTGCCTCGTATCCAGTGGTTGTTTATTCAGGTGTGGCCAGGCTGTGTGTCCCCCTGTGGTTGCCGGCGGTAACTGTGTCATAAGGCGCGCCTGTATGGGGTGTGTTGTAACCCTCCCCTCCGGAATGGCCTTGAGCTCCCAGAGCCCTGAGTGTCACTCCCTCTTCCCCATACAGCATCATCCATCTAACATCACTCGCTCTTCCCCAAACAGCATCATCCATCTAACATCACTGCCTCTTCCTCAAAGAGCATCATCTATCTAACATCACTCCCTCTTCCCCAGACAGCATCGTCCATCTAACATCGCTCCCTCTTCCCCAGACAACATCGTCCATCTAACATCGCTCCCTCTTCCCCAGACAACATCGTCCATCTAACATCGCTCCCTCTTCCCCAGACAGCATCATCCATCTATCATCGCTCCCTCTTCCCCAGACAGCATCGTCCATCTAACATTGCTCCCTCTTTCCCAGGATGGCACATTATTAGGACCATAGAGATCCTATTAAATGACTATTATTATTATTCTAATTCCTAATTCTATGGTTAGGACACACTCCTTAACCACACATGGCTCCGTGTTAACTCCTATTACTACGAACATCAGAGCTGGTCTGTCACACCCTGATCTGTTTCACCTGTCTTTGTGCTTGTCTCCACCCCCTCCAAGTGTCACCAATCTTCCCCATTATCCCCAGTGTATTTTTACCTGTGTTCTCTGTTTGTCTGTTGCCAGTTCCTTTTTTTTCGTGAAACCTACCAGCGTTTTCCCCCTTGCTCTTGTTCCTGTTTTCTAGTTTTTCCCGGTTTTGACCATTCTACCTGCCCTGACCCTGAGCCTGCCTGCCGTTCTGGACCTTTTGCACCCTACCAGGATTACTGACCTCTGCCTGCCCTTGACCTGTCGTTTTGCCTGCCCTTGACCTGTCGTTTTGCCTGCCCGTGTACTAGTAATACACTTTTGTTACTTCGACACTCTCTGCATCTGGGTCTTACCCGAAACGTGATACGGACGCATTTTACCCCCCTCTCCCCTCCACACAGTAAAGAAGAATGCGATTTGGCATCCTTCCTCATGTAAAGCACTGCAAACCCATTCTATAATATCTCCCCTTGGCCATCTGTTCAAAGGCACAGAGAGTTGGTGGGATCTCTCAAACATTTGTTATTTTTCCGTAAACAAGGTGATAAAAATCTAGCTGCGGCCTGCAGACCACCTGATTGGTGCTGAGGTACGGATGCAGGGATGGTTACCTTGGAGATAGGGGGGGCTGTGGTGGAGAAAGAGAGAGAGTGTCCCTCCTTTTTTACCTAAACTTTTGCTTGTTTCGCATAGTTCAACTCTACTGTGTACAAAAGGGCAGGGCTCATTAGGTTTCATAGATTTTCACTCTCTGTTTCCCATCGAAAATCAGCATTAATGTACTGATATAAAAACGTCAACATATTTACTACATTCCCCCAAAGATAGGTACCATTATGATTATAATATGGTTTATGTTTTAAATAAAGGAGTAAATGGGGTAATTCACATGGTAAAAAAAGCACTGATGTCTGCTGTGAGAATAACACACCATTAAGGTACACTACTTCACAATAATAATTAGGAACATCAGTGCTCAACTCAAACCAAAGGACCTACACTACTTGAAAAGAATAGTTGTGTACACTGACGAAAGCGATAGCTGTAACGCGTCCATGTTTTGGAATTCCACTGCTTAAAAGCTGCTTAAAATAATCACTAAATGAACCCCCTTTCCCCCCCTCCTTCCATTGGTCCTCAGGTGCATTCCCAGCCGTAGAGTGTGCCTTACAGACATGGTTGACTGCCACTGTCCCCAGTATGAGTGTGTTGGTCGTCCCTCCGGCTGTGGCAAGATTCACATGGACCTGGCCTGCGACACAGACAACGTGGAGCACCCCAACCTCTGTCAGCTCCTCCAGATGGACAAGACCCTGGCCTATATGGGCCACTGTCAGGTAACAGCTAGACCAGGAGTATTTAAATATGTACCCTCCAAGGTCAAATCAAATCAAACGTTATTGGTCATGTGGTTAGCAGATGTTATTGCGGGTGTAGCGAAATGTTTGTGCTTCTTGTTCCAACAGTGCAGCAATATCTAACATGTAATCTAACAATTCCACAACAACTACCTAATACACACAAATCTAAGTGAAGGAATGGAATAAGAATATATACATATAAATATATGGATGAGCAATGACAGCGGCATAGGCAAGATGCAATATATGGTATAAAATACAGCATATAAATATGAGATGAGTGATGCAAGATATGTGAACATTATTAAAGTGGCATTATTAACGGAACTAATGATCCATTGATTAGAGAGGCCAATTATTTCAAGTCTGTATGTAGGCAGCAGCCTCTCTGTGCTAATGATGGCTGTTTAATAGTCTGATGGCCTTGAGATAGAAGCTGTTTTCCAGTCTCTCTGTCCCAGCTTTGATGCACCTGTACTGACCTCGCCTTCTGGATGATAGCGGTGTGAACAGGCAGTGGCTCGGGTGGTTGTTGTCCTTGATTATCTTTTTGGTCTTCCTGTGACATCGGGTGCTGTAGGTGTCCTGGAGGGCAGGTAGTTTGCCCCTGGTGATGCGTTGGGCAGAACGCACTAGCCGGACTACTGCTGGTTTTCTGTTCTACTTGATAATGAATTGCACCCACCTGTTGTTCCAGGTCAAAATGGGTCCCTGATTATAGGGGAAGAGTGGAACTGGAACTGTCTTCAAGGTCCAGATTTTAATATGAGGGAGCTAGAACCTGTCCTGCATGGGCCATTGTCTGGTAACAGTTTGACAGTTAGCCAAAGCAACTTGTTGGAGTAGAACATTTGAAAGTAATTCACTGTCTCAATCAATTTGTCTGCTCTCCAAGTTTCCATAGCATCTGCACCAACCTTTTCTGAGTCAAGATCATGCCGAGATCTACCGCTCGAATTTTTTATTAACATGACTTAAAAAATGGAAGCTTATCGGAACTCGAGTCACACCGCATTTTTTCACCCTCATTCACAAATTCATGTTGTTACTCTTATGAACAGAGAAAGTGAAATATTCCTTGATATTAAAAAATACCCAAGCCGCTAAAAATAACAACAACGCAAGCCTATAGATACATTTTCCTACTCATTCATTACTGCTGCAGTACTTGTTGTAGCTATGAGTGGAAGTAGGAAGAATGCGCATTTTATGGGTTATACAAGTGTTGAATACAAAATGTTGAGAGTGCTGAGTAAGAAATTAAACATGAACTCACTCAAAAACAGCAGCTCTTTGCTGTATTCGTTGACAGTCTCTCTCTAGTCATGTTTGAAACAGTTTTAAATCTCACAGTAACAACTTTGCCGTAGCTGTATTGTATGCTGCTAAGTTACTGCAGACTCGGTCATCTGAGCAATCTGATTGGCCAGCAGTGGAATAGTGCACTTAATTTCCTCTCCATGCCCACCGGGAAGGCAGAGTTTGTACCTTCAGACACATGAAGTGGCAACAGTTTGCCTACCCGGCGCGCAGAGCAGCTGAATTTGCTGCACCTATCACCAACAGCCCGAGACTAATAACAAAATAGGAACTCAAGGCTTTATCGTTGTGTTTTTAACAGAAATGTTTGGCGATCGACTAGAAATACCTTGGAGATCAACAAGTCGATCGCGATCGACTGGTTGGTGACCACTGCGCTAAATTGACTATAAATGTTGACAGTGTTTAAGGGCTTTTGGACAATTCAATACATGTAATTGATTTATGATGAGAAGGCATGCCAGAACTCATAAGGAGAGGCAGCAATAGGTAGCATTGTAACACCTGCTAGATAGCATTAAACAGTCAGCTATTTGAAAATCGCCCTACTGGAGGGAGCTGCACAGCATGTAGTCAATCACACAGAGATAATCCTTGTTTTTAGAGTTTCTGAAAAGCTTTTCTCTGTTTGTGTTCGTGAATGCTTAAATGGAGAGCCTGCATTCAGAGGTAGGATAACAAGGCCCAGCTGTTGCAACACAAACACACACACATATTCCAAATGTTCATATCCTACCTCCAGTAACTGACTGAGTATGTATGTTTTTGCCATGGTTTATGAGAGGAGGCAGATATCCCAGCCCACCAAAAGCTGAAATACCCTATGGTTTTGTCTAATAAAATAATATGTTGCATTTAGGTTCTTAGTCTGCCCATGCACTTAGTCTACCTGCAGACACATACATCTCCTCTGTGTAGGACTGTGCTTGTACATGATACAGGCAAAATCCCCCCATGTTTGTGTGTGTGTGTGTGTGTTTGTGAAAGTGGAGAATTAAAGCTGAAAGTTGAATTCAAGTGGTTATTTAGTGTTTAGGGCCTGGTAGGATCATGTTTCTCCATCGCGGTCGCTTACAACGTCAGCCTGATGGCGTCTCGCCTCGGTAGCTCTGAGCAGTGGCTCCATCAGTGGAACAGACCGGATTTAGTTTTATACACGTTTAAGGTAGACGACAACCCATTAAAAACCCACTTCAGTCCCGGTGTCAAGTCACCGAACCAAGAGGCACGCAATCAAACCGCAATCAACCAAACTCTCTGAGAGTATTGCTGGTACAGAGGTACAGAGCTATTCAAAGAAAACCAATACACCTGGTCTGATATATAAACAAATGGCCTCCCTATGTGACTAATTGGAGTAGCTTACCTTGATTAAGTTTATCTGGATATGAGTGATGTATTATGAAGAGAGGTCACGTGTATTTATGTTTTAATATATGATATTTTTCACAAAATACATTAATAAGGGCTGAATCCTAACTCAAACTTTCTTGTGTCTGTGTGTGTATGTGTTTGGGTTCTGTGCAGGATGCCTGTAAAAAGGCGCGGCCTGTGTGCGGCCACAACGGCGAGACGTACAACACAGTGTGCGAGGCCTACTCGGACCGCGTTGCCGTGGACTATCAGGGGCGGTGCCACGCCGTGGGGGCGGTGGCAGAGTTTGCCTCTGACTCAGGCTGTGACATGATCCCCTGCCCCGCCCTGTCCACCCCGGGTTGCATCCCTGTCACACCACCCGGTCAGTACAATAGAGACAGAAATCATATAATATCTAATGTTTTATTTAATTCTGTGGTCAGTACACTCAGTGGCGCAGCCACGTTCACTTTGACATATAAAGGCTCTCATGTTATACTTAGGATTTTTCCACACAGGAACACAAATCTTATTACGATATTGTTGTGATTGACTCCTAACCTCTGACCCCTGACAACTTGGTGGCAACCCCTTCCTCTCACAGGTGCATGCTGTCCTCTGTGTGCGGGCATGCTGCAGATCCTGTGGAACAAGGAGCAGATTAACAACTTCGCTAAGGTCAGCACCTTCTGACATGCTCCTCACTTATTTGCGTCCCAGGCTGTGTTCCATTTCAGAAAAGTTGTCCCCTTCCCTCTCACTCACTCACTCACTTTTCCAACCAGCTGGCTGCTTTGTTGGATTTTAATGGATTTTAACATTAAAAAGAGGGTTGAAAGGTTCCCTGTTGTGTTATATATGTTGAACATTTACGAACAATTGTTTTGCTGCATATCTGAATCTAAACTGTGGACACTACTTTGTGGATTGAAGAGGACTGTCTATGTATAAGTAGGGTTGCAAAATGTAGGTACATTTCAATAAATTCCCTGGTTTTCCAGAAATCTTGGTTGGAGGATTCCAGATTTCCTGCTTATTACCTCCTAATTCCCGGAATCCTAAAAACTGAGCATTAGGAAAACCCAGAGAATTTATTGAAAGTTTCCAAAAATGTGCAACCTTAGGTATAAGCAATAGCTCCACCAACTGCGGAATTCTGTGTGCAGGCTTTTGTTATACGGCCCTGCTCCTAAACACTAGATTCTGCTAATCAAGGGCATAGTGTCAGGTATGATTGTGCAGGGCTGGAATAAAAGCCTGCAAACCCAGTTGACTAGGTCTTACTCAACTGGGATTAGCCACCCCCTTGGCATCGACTGTTGATTTTGAGCTGTAATGACACCAAACGACCACTAGAGTGAGGCCTAGATCCAAAATACCAAGCATCAACATCACATGTCTTCCTCTGGAATTCTTCGCCAGTTTGAAATGACTGGGTCGGGCCGCAGCTTTAAGAGCAAATGCCCAGAAATGCCTCGTATACATGCTTATAACAGCTAATAAGCTAAAAAAAAAACATGTAATTCAAAGCAGGTTCGTTATAAACCTGGGCTATTAGTCTAATTTCCAACACAAACATCTTATCAACGTTAAGTCTAGAACATAAACCTGCTAATCGCAAACAAATTGCCTTTGGATTTGGGCCTAGACGACATGACTCACTCAGACAAGCAATGAATATACACATCATAGTTTTTCCAACCAATCCTCCATATTGGTGTCAAACATTCCATGACAGCAGGCACTATACTGTAAGACATTCATTGCCCTTTCAACTTCTGTTCACAAAGGTATTTCATATTTCTTAATAATTGGGGATGAATAACATGTATTGACCACATTCAGCACGAACTTGAAGAAACCCGCAGTTCAGTTTTCCTTTATCTGCAATGAATTGAATCTCAAACTTTTCCCCCTCTGGCTCTGGTTCTGTGCGACTGTGTTTGTCCTCCTGGTTTGGTGTTGCAGTTGAACAGGAAGCAGCCAGTGACGGTCCATGACATCCTGAGGATCCTGCGTCTCCACATCTCCGTGCCGCAGTGTGACATCTTCGGCTACCTGAGCATCGACTCAGAGATCATCGTCCTCATCGTCCCAGTGGACCAGCAACCCACCCCACTGCAGGTACGCACACTTACGCAGACACTGAGCTAGCTAGTTTGCGGTGCACGCTAATAGCTTTCCTTCGGTGATGTCACCAGCTCTGAGACCTTGAAGTAGACTTTTCCCTTGCTCTACAATGCCTGCGGCTTTTGTGAAGTGACAGGTAATGATGCTTTGTGGGTGTTCAGAGGGTCCCTGGTTTGAGCCCAGGATGGGGCAAACCAGGTGTCTGTCTGTCTCTCTCTCTCACACACTCTCTGACTGCCTGTCTGTCTGTCTGTCACTCACTCAATCACTCTCTCTCACAGAGATGTATCGACTGTCCTTCGTCCACAATAGATAAGCCTGGTGCTCTGGCAACATGAGCTTCCTCTCAGACGGACAACAATTGATTCCCTGCTTGTAGGCCTATTCTTCAGTGTTCCAAGGCCAAGTAGTGCACTATATAGGGAATTGGGTGCCATTTGAGACACATTCTTAGTTTTACTTCCTGGTTAATGCATGACCTGGAGCCTAATCAGCATAGCATACACTAAACCTTGGGGCCAGATCATCCCATCATGGTGTTGTGAGCGCTATTGTTTCCTACGCAGAACTGAGCCCTCTGTTTCTCCACCCCCTCACAGTCATTACAGAAGAAGAGAGGAGGCATTTGTTAACAAGCTGATCGCTCACACAGAGGATGCCCACAGGCCAGTGTTTAGAGACATGGGATATTCCGGAATGGGCTTGGAGGACACTTTTGTGATTATCTTCTCATAGATTCTGAAAAGAGATCACGATTATTTGGATTTTTTATTCGGCTTATATCTCAAACTCAAAAAATGTGTTTGGTGGTAACCTTTTCACCACAAATGTACCAGCTGGACTGCCTATTATCTCTCTCTCTCTCTCTCTCTCTCTCTCTCTCTCTCTCTCTCTCTCTCTCTCTCGCTCTCTCTGGTTCCTCCTGTTTGAAATGTAGTTCAGATAACATGTTTTGCCATGCTTGTGGTTAGTCTGATGGGGTTCATGGAGAGGAGCGTAGTGAGTTGTGACACAGCCTGTAGACTGGCCTTCTAGTGGCTCTGTAGTGAATATGAACGAATGGTTCAGTCACACAGATGTCCCAGGGGTGTGTGCTCAGTACAGTGAAATGTTTGAATAGAGCTGCCTGAAACGACTTCCTAATTCTACACGAGAGACAATCATATTGGTTCTGCAACAATACATCAATTGCTGTCTGACGGTTCTGTGACGTTGGGCCGTCCTGAACAGGGACTTTATCGGGGAGGGCACAGGGGTCATGATAAATATGTCTGGGCCAATATTTCCCTGTTATTTGTTCAACTGCTGTCTCCAGTTCTCCCTGAAAATAGGTTTCATTTCAATGACTAAGCTGGATAAATAAAGGTTAAACACAAAGATTTTCTAAACGCCTCATGAGCCTGGAGACCCAAACCCCCTCTTACTGGGGGACTAATCAAAGTCCTCTCTCAGAATCTCTCTTACTCCACTGGGACAAATAATCAGACATCTCATCACTACCGTCTAGGGTGAAACGCCCAATTAAGTTGTTTTGCACACCCTTTTCCACCCATTGTATTGCTGTCTCTGCAAAAACAGCCCTGAGCGATAATGATCGATGCAAACCGGCAAATGGAGTTCACAGCCAGCCTTGCATCATTCTCTCTATGACTCTATTCATAGGAACTATTTGTCAATAATGTGGGCTTTTAGGTGGTTCGTTAGGATTGTTTCATACACAAATAAAGAGCCTGGTTTGGGACACGTTTGTACCAAAATAACATTTTCAGAAGGGAATAAAGATACACACACACACACACACAAACAAAAGCATAGAAAACTGTGGGAGGAGGACTGTGTGTCTGTAAATTTCACCTGAATATTGTGTGTGTGTGTATCCCGTCGCAGATTGAAGCCTGCAGCATGGAGGCGGAGAAGATTGACTCGCTCATCAACTACGGCAGCCCCACCCTGGTCTCCCATGTTCCTCTGTCTGCCTTCCTCACCTCCGAGGTCTCCATCTCCACCATCAGGTCCGCGGGCCACGCCAGCTCAACGCCCTCCTCCCTGCCCATCTTCTTCTGCCTCGCCCTGGGCCTCCTCCTCACTTTGGCACCAGGCCTATCCGAGGCCACGCTAGCCTCTGCTAGCCAGCCAGGCCCCGCTGGCAGGAGGCTGGGTGTGTTGTGGAGTATTCTGACCCCTTCTCGGGTCATTGCCTGACAGGAAGCATCAGCCTGTAAAAGCCTTGACAATCAATCCCATTAACTCTACTGCACCAGCGTCAACACAATCATGGACGAGAAGCTATGAGATGAATCCTAATTGAACAAGAGAAGCGGAGACACAATCACATTCCAGCTTTGGTTCCACAGAGCTCTATATATATCGTTATAAGGAAGATGAGTTTTATCACACAGGGTTTTGTATCTGTTTTATTCTGCAACAGAAGCTCTCTCCTCCTCTAAAGCTGTGGAGTGGGGAGTTTGTGTGGGTTTTTGCCTGCGTGCTTGTGTTTATGCGTATGTGTACGCACACGTGTGTGTGTGTGTGTGTGCGTGACACAGAGAGAGAGAGGAACCAGGTGGTTAAGTCTCAGAGGGGGAGTAGGGTCTAGATGTCAGACAGGTGCGCTCCCAAACACTGACATTTGTCCCAGATAATCTCAGGGGTGTAATTACCCTCCTCCGCCTCCTCCCCCTCTCCTCCCCTTTCTCCCACTCCCATTTTACATTTCTACTATTGTAAATAAAGAGCGAGTGGGGAGGTGCTGACTGAGACAGTAATACTGGAACGTGAAACAGGTCAAAGGCAAGCAAGCATTCCCGCTCCGTAGGCTGAAAGACACAAAAGGGATTCTTGTTGTTCCTCTAGTGTAGATAAGATATCAAATAAGGAGGAACGACAGCCATGTTTTTAATGAAAATGACAATCATCACTTTACCCATGATACACATGGGTAGGAACAAAAAAAATAGCAACAACATGCTTTGCATATAGTTCCTATGTGAAATAAATGCAATAACTTTATAATGTTGATAATAATTATTCCGAAACTATTCCGAAATGTTCTATATTTCAAATAAGATATGGATCGAGATGTGATTCAATATGTGCCATTTTCTAAATGTTTTATTCTTGCATGATGACAATTATGAAGTGTTTTTACTCCAGAATGTATTGTACTATGTTTGTCCTGTCCCCACGTTTGATTTTATGTTGTCTCTATGCCTACGCAACACGAAGTGTCCCCGTTTTCTACAGTATTATCGTGCTAGGCAGCTTTGTAGCAGCAAACCCTTCAAGGGTCCTTGTAGTATTGTATCTGTTTCCGAGGGATTTAAACTCAGTTTTTTGTTGTTTTTATGTTATCAAGTGTTCATATTGCCAATGTTTAGAAAGAGTATAGCTGTAGGCACTTAAGCATTATGTTAATCATCACTGTATTGCATCATTGTCTCGGTGGAGATGGCAGTACTTGCAATGTGTTTGTAAAATGCCAACAGAATGCATATTTTATAAAATATAAAGTCCTACAATCAAACAGAAGGTTGTTTGTTGTTGTACATTTCATCATCTTAACTCCTTAGGAAGAATAATTGAAGTTTTAAAGATTCCACATTGAAGCAGAAGTGACAAATAAAATATATTTTATCAATCCAGTCACATTAATATGCTGTTCTGAACTTCTCACTTGTCTTCTTCATCCTCCCTCCTCAAAAAGTGTTCCAAAGTTCCTCCTCTCAAATCTTCTCCTCAAATACGTTGTGAGCAGGAGGCAAGGAAGGACACGAGGAATCTAAGGAAAGACAAATGAGAAAGAGCCAAAGCCTTCCCAAACCACTAGGCAGGTCGCCTAGTGGTTAGAGCATTGGACTTGTAACTGAAAGGTTGCAGGATTGAATCCCTCAGCTGACAAGGTAGAAATATGTTGTTCTGCCCCTGAACAAGGCAGTTAACCTACAGTTCCTAGGGTGTCATTGAAAATAAGAATTTATTCCTAACTGACTTGCCTATTTAAATATAGGTAAAATAAAAATGTACCCTCTAACATGCAATGACATACTATCACCACAAGGGGGTGTCTGGCTCTGGCACAGCCTCTAAGGTGGTTGAGTGCTGTAGATAGTGACCTGTAATGATGTAGTACTCTCCTACAGGGCTGGCTGTGATGGGAGTAAGGAAACAAGTATCTATTTCCTAGGGCCCCTCGTAGGTGTGCTCCAGAGAGCGGATGTGGAAACCCCTTGTGTCTGATAAAGGCCTTGGCGGCTCCCCTTTGACCCAACGTTGTTTACACGCTTAACTATCCACTGTGTAAATAATGATGACGAGAAGCCTCCTCTCAGTGTGTGTGACCTGCTCTTGAGAATTTGCGCTGGTGTGTGTCTGCTTGAAATGTGTTAAACTTTTATTTAGTGGGATGACCTCGATCACCTCTCTCCAAGAGCAGTAATTTATCCAGATGTAGAATTGTTTCCTTAAAAAAAAAATCCTGATCCATTTAGAGCGTTGGGCCAGTAACCAAAAGGTTGCTGGATCGAGTCCCTGAGCTGACAAGGTAAAAACATGTTGTTCTGCCCCTGAGCAAGGCAGTTAATGCACAGTTCCCCGGTGCTGGAAGATGTGGATGTCGATTAAGGCAGCCCCCCAGCACCTCTCTGACTCAGAAGGGTTGGGTTAAATGCGGAAGACACATTTCAGTTGAATGCATTCAGTTGTACAACTGACTAGGTATCCCCCCTTCCCTTCTCCATTGCTGACCTACCTAGCCCCAACACTCTTAGGTAAAAGGCAGTGGCTAGTACCTAAAGTGAACGACCATATGAACGCCTAACTAGCCTGTGCCCAAGTCGCCAAAGGCCGTACCTGGAGTCTCCTGGCTCTCTAACTCTAGCTTTTAAATGAACCTGTTGGCCTACTGCACGAGTGGAAACTCATCTATTCTCGCAGGTTCTGTAAAGCAGTGTAGAAGGATGTTGTCCCGTAGTGCACTCTATTAAATTACAGCTAACAGAATTGATTCGCTACACAGTTCCTTTCCTTTCCTCCGTACTTATGATTGTAATGGATTCAATTAATGTACAGAATCTGCTTTCATTTACAGGCCCCAAAGCTCTTTCCATCACTCATCACTGTACCTCACTTGCATAACAGAACCCTTGGTATTTTGGTATTTTATTAAGATCCCCATCCCCTTTTGCGAAAGGAGCAGCTACTCTTCCTGGGGTCCACCCAAAACATGAAACATGACATAATACAGAACATTAATAGACAAGACCAGCTCAAGGACAGAACTACATATATTTAAAAATGGCACACGTAGCTGACATATCAGCACATACACACAAACTATCTAGGTCAAATAGGGGAGAGGCGTTGTACTGTGAGGTGTTGCTTTATCTGTTTTTAGAAACCAGGTTTGCTGTTCTATAGTGATGCGTGGCTGAATTTTTTTTGCCAGATTTCTCCTGCATCAGCAGTAGCCATGGAGAGATGCGAGATGACTATAGTCAATGTTAAGATTCCTGACAGTGGGCTCCATGGCAACCGGAAGATGTTTTGGGTTGGGGGTGCTTATACCAGCATTCATTTGGTATTTTACTTACATTACAGTTTGTTTCTCAACAAACACTTTCTCATTCCTCCTCAGCCCTGACCCTGAACATACAGTTGAAGTCGGAAGTTTACACACACCTTAGCCAAATACATTTAAACTCCGTTTTTCACAATTCCTGACATTTAATCAGAGTAAAAATGTCCTTTTTTAGGTCAGTTAGGATCACCACTTTGTTTTAGGAATGTGAAATGTCAGAATAATAGTGGAGAGAATGATTTATTTCAGCTTTTATTTCTTTCATCACATTCCCAGTGGGTCAGAAGTTTACATACACTCAATTCGTATTTGGTAGCACTGCCTTTAAATTGTTTAACTTGGGTCAAACGTTTCGGGTAGCCTTTCACACACTTCCCACAATAAGTTGGGTGAATTTTGGCCCATTCCTCCTGACAGAGCTGGTGTAACTGAGTCAGGTTTGTAGGCCTCTTCACTCGCACACGCTTTTTCAGTTCTTGTCACAAATGTTCTATAGGATTGAGGTCAGGGCTTTGTGTTGGCCACTCCAATACCTTGACTTTGTTGACCTTAAGCCATTTTGCCACAACTTTGGAAGTATGCTTGGGGTCATTGTCCATTTGGAAGACCCATTTGCAACCCCTCCAATACCTTGACTGTGTTGTCCTTAAGCCATTTTTGCACAAATTTGGAAGAATGCTTGGTGTCATTGTCCATTTGGAAGACCCATTTGCGACCAAGATTTAACTTCCTGACTGATGTCTTGAGATGTTGCTTCAATATAGCCACATAGTTTTCCTACCCCATGATGCCATCTATTTTGTGAAGTGCACCAGTCCCTCCTGCAGCAAAGCACCTCCACAACATGATGCTGCCACCCCGTGCTTCACGATTGGGATGGTGTTCTTCGGCTTGCAAGCCTCCCCCTTTTTCCTCCAAACATAACGATGGTCTATATGGCCATTTTTGTTACATCAGACTGGAGGACATTTCTCCAAAAAGTTAGATCTTTGTCCCCATGTGCAGTTGCAAACCGTAGTCTGGCTTTTTTATGGCGGTTTTGGAGCAGTGGCTTCTTCCTTGCTGAACAGCCTTTCAGGTTACGTCGATATACGACTCAATTTACTGTTGATATAGATACCTTTGTACCTGTTTCCTCCAGCATCTTCACAAGGTCCTTTGCTGTTGTTCTGGGATTGATTTGCATTTTTCGCACCAAAGTACGTTCATCTCTAGGAGACAGAACGCATCTCCTTCCTGAGCGGTATGACGTCTGCATAGTCCCATGGTGTTCATACTTGCGTACTACTGTTTGTACAGATGAACGTAGTACCTTCAGGCATTTGGAAATTACTCCCAAGGATGAACCAGACTTGTGGAGGTCTACAATTTTTTTTCTGAGGTATTGGCTGATTTCTTTTGATTTCCCCATGATGTCAAGCAAAGAGGTACTGAGTTTGAAGGTAAGGCCTTGAAATACATCCACAGGTACACCTACAATTGACTCAAATGATGTCACTTAGCCTATCAGAACTTTCTAAAGCCATGACATTCTGGATTTTTCCGAGCTTTTAAAGGCACAGTCAACTTAGTGCATGTAAACTTCTGACCCACTGGAATTGTGATACAGTGAAATTATGAGTGAAATAATCTGTCTGTAAACAATTGTTGGAAAAAATACTTGTGTCATGCACAAAGTAGATGTCCTAACCAACTTGCAAAAACTACAGTTGGTTAACAAGACATTTGTGGAGTGGTTGAAAAATGAGTTTTAATCACTCCAACCTAAGTATATGTAAACTTCTGACTTCAACTGTAATATAATGCCTAAAAGCAATGCTCAACCACAATAGATAGCTCCAAACAACATGTTCCAACCCTGGTCTATATGAGGCCATAACACTCTACAAATAAGTAAACACCAGCACATTCAATTTCATGGCAGAAATTCCCATTTTTTGAAACATAGAGAGTGAGTCAGGGTTTACGAGTGTTCTTTTAAATGGCTCCTGTGTTGGTAGTACTCCACAGAATTCCACCGTGTCTTTGGTTTACAGGTGACAGGTTGGGGACACATTGGTGGTGGCAGGCCCCTCTTTAAGTGGTAAATGGGAAGTCACCAGCTGTCCAGGCAAGTATATCTAGGATCCTGCTTGGGAGCCATCTGTGCGCCCAGCCCCACATCATTAGTGAGAGAGAGAGAGTGAAGGAGGACTGTAGGCTGTGAGGACCGGATTAATATTCACACCTGTCACTCACTCCTGAGATAACCCCCTCCCAGGGCACCACCTGCCCTGTTTGTTCCTCTCAGTCTCTCACCCAAACTGAAAAGCGCGGCCATTTAAAATTGCCACATTATCGCCACGCATTGTCACAGAAACAGAGACACAGGTCATGTTTGAGTACTCTGAAAAAGCACCCTTTTTTCCTTCCTTCCAACCCACCCTCCTGACAGAGAGAGACTGTTATTAGTGCTCCACCAACTTGAGTCAACACATGGCTAATTTGCATCTCCACCTATCTGTTTATCCTATTTGCATGACCATGTGTAGCTTTGTCCCACAACTACACATTTAAATTAACATTTATATGAACAATTTTGACTTTGACTTTTAATTTTACAGATGGCATTCATTTGAATGGCTAGTTGCGGGATGAAGCTAGGACATGAGGTGCAGTTGGTTTCCTTTCAAAGCAAAGAGTTGCATTAACCACTTCAAACTGAACCAGATACTAGATACAGAGACTTGGGTGGAGGGCACTGTCTGAGGGTATTTCTAATCAACCATTACATCATTTCTTAAGAGAAGCCAAAACAAAATCAAACCATGGGAGCTGCTTAATTTCAAGGATGTTATCTTCTCGGTTTAATTGCCTTTGTGACTCAAAGTGTTGATGCAACCCTTTCCTGTGTTCTCATGAAAAAGTAGCAGCAGTCGAATCTGCCTTTGGATACTCCGTTGGATACATTTTAATAGATTATAAAAATGTGAGAAAAGGCCAGTCTCTCTCTCTCTCTCCACTGTCAAACTAAGACAAATCAAAAGGCTGCAAAAGAATAGGAGAAATATGCTAATTGGATATGGGTTAGGATTTTTTTATATATATATAAAAAGGGATAATAAAATTACCCCTCCAAGGCTTCTTCTTTGTAAGGCCTCAACAAACGATGTGTTCCGGAAATAAGACACCAATGTGTCATGAATAATATCAAAGTGAGTGCGCTGTATTGTATTTGTATTGACGGAGCTGCGTTAGCGTTAGGTACAGTATATCTGCAGGCTTTCAGCTTCGTTCTCCCTTGGCAGATGAGCAAGTAACTAGCTATTCCTGAGGCGGGGAACAAACGCGCACCACTTTTCATCAAAGGAGAACAGCATTGATCAACTCCATTGTTGGTTAATTCGATAACTGTAGTGCCCTCCTGTGCTCTTTCTAAAAAGAGAAACTTGCTGTGGAGAAACTTGCTGTGTTCACACACCAATGTTCAACATGGATAAAAACCCCCGTAGTTATTTATGAGACACTATCATAAGCTTCAAATGTCTTTTTTTTCCCACATGAAAAATGACTGTAGTATACTATGGTATAAATTATATAGTATTCACAGTAGTGTTTTTGCAGAGAATACTGTAGTATTTACTGTAGTGTTGTGGACATGACTATAGTGTCTGTATTTACAGTTTACTATAGTATAAATATTGTAGAAGAATGTTTGTTGGCATATACTATAGTATTTACTGTAGTGTTTTTGCAGACATTACTGTAGCGTTTATTACAGTTTATTACAGTGTTTTTGTTTTAATACCTTTCTCCTTGATGAATAATAGATTAACCTACTGGACAAAATACTCAAAGAGCAAATGTTCCACAACCTGTAGGACTGAATGGAAAGCTCAGAGCTTATGTATGCTCTTTTCTATGACCTGTAGGGAACACAACAAATTGTCTATCCTTGGCATGTAGGTTTCTCAATTATGGGTGGCACAAATGTGTGTATGGGGGAGGGGAATGGGCAGGGTATATGCAAATTAAATACTGTAGTATATACTGTAATATTGCATAAGCACAAGATACCACAGTGGACAAAATCCTATTGGCGGTGCATGGGGAGGATTTTTTGGGGACCAGGTCACCATGACCAAAAATAGGAATGCCAGATTTGTCAAAAGTCAACATCTTCTCCAGGGGCTGTCAAGGTACCCTGACACATAGCTTAGCCTAAGTAGACCCTACTCAGTCTTCTGTTCTGTTCTGTCCCTAAGCGGACAAGACACAGCAGTGGACAAAATCCAAATGGCGGTGCATGGGTGGGATTTTTTGGGACCAAGTCACCACCACCAAAAATAGGAATGGCAGATAAGGGCACCCAACCATTCCCGGCCTGTGCTGGCACGGCTCCATCCCTGCCACCAGAGGCTGGGCTTTTTCTGGGTAGATGGCTCCAGGAGGGTACACAGTCCACTTTGCATTCTCTGTTGGGCAAACACTGGCCTGCCAGCTGTTGCAATATCCAACGTTTTCACGCCCATTTTCGCTTATTTTTTTTAGGGTGGGGGGTTCATGTGTGCATCTGTGGGGGATGGGTGGCACTGAGTATTCAGGATTTACACAAGGCCCAGACAGAGATCAAACAATGGACCATCATCACTCTTCAACCACAGGTACGGGAGGGGAGGTCAGGGGCTTTGTGCAGTAGAGGGGTGCAGAGTGAGAGTGTGTGTTGGGGGGGCTTGATTGTGAGTGTGTGTGTGTGTGTGTGTGTGTGTGTGTGTGTGTGTGTGTGTGTGTGTGTGAAGGATGGGGGTGTCCAGACACAAAAACAGTCAGTCACATCTGAGGCCAGAGCTAATGTCATTGTCTTTGAGGACAGCACCCTCAACATTGTCCCATTGTTCATGTCATTTGAGAGCATATGTTTCCAGTGACAGTGTAACATGTTCTCAGGCCAAAGGTTTCTGAAGTCACAAGGCTTATTTTCAGCTTCCTCTTTCAGTCTGTTCTAATGAATGCACATACAGCCCCAAAGTGTTAGGTATTTTTTGCTTTTCATGATTTGCATAGAGATAGCAGTAATGATTACTTCAATATTAAACATAATAGACTCTGATCTGTCCATACTGGAACAATAATTGCTTCTTGTTTTGGTAGAGCACAGAATTATGTTTTTAGATAACAAGAGTTAGAAATCTTCTCTCAGAAATCGGTCCCTAGAGTTCTTGTGTGTCCTCAGGACTAATTGCTCAAACCCATTATAGAGCATGATTCATGAATATACTCCAATTATCCAAATGTCATAGTATTTTTTTTAATGAACAACATGGTTTTCATGAGTGGATTGCCAAGTCAGTGTTTCAGTTCTAAGTCTTGGCCACATCCCTGTCTATTCATGACATGTTCATGCCTGCTCAAATTGACACAAAAAGCCTGCTGTATGCCTGGTTTAGTCATTTTAATTTCACCATAAGTGCTTTTTGCCTATGAAAACAAGCAAGTTGTAAAACTTGACGCGAGAGGCTTGTATAAACTACACCGTATCGGTTCATTTAAATAGTTTGAAATGATTTAATAAAACCCCGTCGCAAATAAAATATTAAATGGAGAATTCTGTGAATCGTCAGTAAATGTTTACCACCCGCACGAGAAGACTTGCATGGTCTGGGCGGGGTGTGGTAGCGGTCCCGGCCAATCAGACAGTTTTTTCTCAACCATGGACTATCGACAGAAGTTGAGACAGGCAGTCTGGAGTAAATCTGAACCACGATGGATGCAATAACCCGTTGTCTCGTGTTAATAGTCCTGTTCTTTGGGACTAGGATTCAAGAAAATGATGGTAAGTGAGCGAGGCTATGCCCCGACAGCTATTTATTTCTTCCAATATGTTCTGGCCACGAAGTTTGATTTCGGGGCGTCCGTTGTTGCTCTTTGTTTCAAGAAGTGCCAGCCCTAAAGACTCTTTTCAAAGATGGCGCAGGTCAAAGCAAGCTGCGCTGTCAGTGGAATGTTTATTGTTTAGGGAATGTTTGCTGGGGGGGGGAGAACGAGCGAAAATAGCTAAAAGTCTCATGCACCTCCAAGGGCTTCGGCTTTTAGTCCAGGAACAAAGCAGGCTCGAGCTCTGACTGATTTATGTAGTATTCCTCATTTGAGAAAATACAAAGTTGGCATCCTGCACAGCTGTTTGTGTCATCGTCGTGTTATCGTTAATTTCTCGTGCTGGACACGGACGGAGGAGTGGACTGTGCGCTGAAGAAAGCCTCATGGCAGGACTGTCCAGGCCATGGCTATGTTTTGCAATTGTGTCCGTGTAGCTAAATAGTCGCAGCTACTACGTTAGCTAACTTAGCTGTCTATTTTGAGGGAGAATTGAGGTTAGATATCTACAAATACCTGTTCAGTCAACAGAGACGAGATGGATGTTTTAATTGGACACCTAGTTATAGTCACGTTATAGCTTTCCAGTTGGTTATAAATCCATCTATTTAGCTAGTATTTTATTGTTGCTACAGTATGCATTCGCTAGTTACTCATGCTTTTCATGTAAAACAGCTACGGTTTCAAATGTGTTGACAGTTTAAGTTAAAGCAAAGCTAGCTAACGCTAGTGACCGATCAAGGGGCTGTTTAAAGTCATGCTCATTTTTTACAAACTTGTGTGAGCTTCGCTGAGAGCTGAACTGGCAACATTTTGCTCGAAATTCTAGACAAGCTAAGCAACAACTATAGCTAGTGTGCTGGGTAGCGGTCTTGCAACATTTGCCGACCATTTGATCATCGCGAGTTAACTCACAATAACAAAGACTTGACCCCCCCCCCCCCCCCCCCCCCCCCCCTTCTATGCTTTCTATATACCTAATGTCGGTTATTGTACATTTCTTGGCGGCTATAGGGCTGACAGTGTGCATTCACACTTGACACGGTTCCTTCATCCTAAATGTCGTTTTTGATGCTTTGTTGAAAAAACAACTGTTATTTGTATGAAAGTCAACCTTTGATTACCACAAACGTACTTAATTATATATATATATATTTTACAAGAGTATAGAATAATTCTTCTGCTTCGGAACCTCACGATATTCCTTTGTGTGACATTCCTTTGTGTGGATAGAGGGAGAGTCGATGCAAGCATGAATACATCTCAGCTCACGGTGGTTGTATCTTGATAATGTAAAGAGAACCATTGAGGCAAAAGGTTCCGATACGTTTATCCTGTGTCCTTAAATAACGTTATTAATACCCAATTGATATGTTGCCCTGCAGAGGATCTGTCTCTCTTTTTGATATACCATTGACATGCTCCGGTGACATGGGAGCTGAAACGAGGCAGGATCATTTGCATCAGAATGTAATGAAATCAATAAGCTTGATGCATATAATCCCATGGCTAAAGGAGCTGACCACTTACTCGAATTGAAGGCACTGGACTTCTGTTCGCTTTTTCCTCACCCATAAGAAGCTTAGCATTAGGCTATCTGTGCATTTCGTGGGAGTGTTTTTGTGTAAGATAGGGGATGAATCCTCAGTTCCCCACCCCAGAATATTTGATGCCGTCACCACTGTCATCAATAATTCACAGCTTCAAGACAGACCAGATATGAAATAGTTCATGTAAATACACGCACTAAAATTGTACATGTTCTTACTTCGGCTTGTAGAGGACAGTAGCCTAGTGCTCATCATACATGCTGTCAGTAACATGTATGACACACAGAGGGCAGACAATAATCGATAAATTGTCAATTAGATTGGTCATCCTACCCATGTTTACATCACGGGACCTCTCTAAACAGACTCAGTACAACATCACCTTTATTTTAGCTACATTGGATGGGACGTTAGTCACAAGCAGTTCATTTCACATCATCTGTGGAGACAGCTGGTGTTTGACCTTTGCGTCCTCCGGTGACCTTTTGAAAACCTCATTACTGTCCAGCACAGAGCTCCCGTGGTGCTCAACACGCTCACAGAATTCTGTGTGCCGGAGCCCCCTTTTCCATTTTGGATCTGCATAAAACTTGCATTGCTTTCTCTCTGCAGACTGTGCAAGGAAACAGCACATTTTCGTCTGGGAAATAAAAAGATGTGCAGCTTAGTTTGTGACATCTCTGGGGTGCCATTTCTGAAAATAAAACCGCATCAAAAGCTCTAACTGCCAGTGTTACCATGTCGTCGTGGCATCAGAATATCAAATGGGGGATCAACTCCAGTCACATCCATAACCTTTTTCTCCTGGAGCAACTCTTTCCCTCTTCTCTGAACCTCTATGGACGATTATAAGCCCCACAAACTGAGTTCACCCCGCTAGTCCAAGAGGGGTGTTTGTTACGGTGAATACAGTAATGGAATCTGAAGCATCCGAGTGACCCCAAACTGCCTGTTGTCCTGGCTTAAGGGACCACAACTAATATGAGAAGTTGTATTTTTGCCAGCTGTGATTGGATTCATGGGCAGTGATGCATTCAAACAGCCCGCTTTCGGTGGCATCTGCGGGGATTGTAGCTTTTTAAAGAACAGAGAGACAGACCTATTATGTGCTGGGTTTTTGTTGTTTTTCTGCTCTTATCCCTCCAATTGCCTGTGTTTAGGCTTACAGGGTTTGAATAAATGTTGAGAGAGCTGTAAGCATTCTTTCTCAGTTAAAAGGCTCTAGCAATTCTGCCAGGAAGGAAGTACATTGATCATTCTCCTCACACAAATACAGAAAAACTGAATAATGGCTTTTCCATTGGAAATAGTTTAGGCCTACCTGTTTTTGCAATCTCTATTAATCGGTCGCTGCCTTTCTCTCCTCCAATTGCTCTACAGACACTCGTATCAAGCAGCTGTATGCATTGCTTTTATGTCACGATCCTCTTTATCTGGAGAATATTTTAGAAGCAATTTTTGCTAAGTGCCTTTCTCAAGGGCAGAAAAGCCCCCCACCCCCCCATATGAACTGCGTGCCCCTATCTAGCTCATAAAACTCCTGCCCATCATGGAGGAATGGTGTGCCATGCACTGCACTCATCCACACAGCCTGAACTACCTTCCTGCTTGGAGGATACGTGTGTGCTTGGAAGAGACGTCAGAGGAGCAGTTGGTCCCTACTGGAGTTGGCCGTCTCTTCAATCCTCTCAATCACCTCAGCTGGCGAACGGTTTGGATAGCCAACCTGCTATGAACTCGCTGTTTTAAACTGATGGAGCGATCAATTTGAGTAAAGGTATAGTCTACAGCCCCTTGAATCAGTGCTTTTGAACACTCCCTGACAAGATTACGAGATGATTAATGGCCTCCCGCCCTGGATTAAAACCAACGGAAACGGTGTACATAACCACATGGTACAGTAGCTCCAATATTTATCATATTAATGTCGACGTGGCTAGCTTTTTCAAACAAAAATTTGCATCCTGTAGTACTAACTCAAAAAAGTTCTGGGACACTGTAGAGTCCATGGAGAATAAGAGCACCTCCTCCCAACTGCCCACTGCTCTGAGGCTAGGAAACACTGTCACCACCGATAAATCCACTATAATTGAGAATTTCAATAAGCATTTCTCTACGGCTGGCCATGCTTTCCAGCTGGCTACCCCTACCCCGGTCAACTGCCCGGCACCCTCCACAGCAACCCGCCAAAGCCCCCACCATTTCTCATTTACCCAAATCCAGATAGCTGATGTTCTGAAAGAGCTGAAAAATCTGGACCCCTACAAATCAGCCGGGCTAGACAATCTGGACCCTCTCTTCCTCTGCCGCGGTCATCCCCATCTTCAAAGGGGGTGACACTGTAGACCCAAACTGCTACAGACCTATATCTATCCTACCCTGTCTTCAAAAGCCAAGTTAACAAACAGATTACGACCATTTCGAATCCCACCGTACCTTCTCCGCTATGCAATCAGGTTTCAGAGCTGGTCATGGGTGCACCTCAGCCACACTCAAGGTCCTAAACGACATCATAACCGCCATCGATAAGAGACATTACTGTGCAGCCGTATCATCGACCTGGCCAAGGCTTTCGACTCTGTCAATCACCACATTCTTATTGGCAGACTCGACGGCCTTGATTTCTCAAATGATTGCCTCGCCTGATTTACCAACTACTTCTCTGATAGAGTTCGGTGTGTCAAATCGGAGGGCCTGTTGTCCGGACCTCTGGCAGTTTCTATGGGGGTGCCACAGGGTTCAACCTCGGGCCGACTCTCTTCTCTGTATACATCAATGACGTTGTTCTTGCTGCTGGTGATTCACTGGTACACCTCTACGCTGATGACACCGTTCTGTATACTTCTGGCCCCTCTTTGGACATGGTGTTAACTAACCTCCAGATGAGCTTCAATGCCATACAACTCTCCTTCTGTGGCCTCCAACTGCTCTTAAACGCAGGCAAAACTAAATGCAATGCACGCTATTCAACCGATCCCTGTCCGCACCTGCTCACCTGTCCAGCATCACTACTCTGGACGGCTCTGACTTAGAATACGTGGACAACTACAAATACCTAGGTGTCTGGTTAGACTGTAAACTCTCCTTCCAGACTCACATTAAGCATCTCCAAAATGAAATCTAGAATTGGCTTCCTATATCGCAACAAAGCATCCTTCACTCATGCTGCCAAACATACCCTCGTAAAACTGACCATCCTACCGATCCTCGACTTCGGTGATGTCATCTATAAAATAGCCTCCAACACTCTACTCAACAAACTGGATGCAGTCTATCACAGTGCCATCCATTTTGTCACCAAAGCCCCATACACTACCCACCATTGCGACCTGTACTCTCTCGTTGGTTGGCCTTCGCTTCATACTCGTCGCCAAACCCATTGGCTACAGGTTATCTACAAGTCTCTGCTAGGTAAAGCCCCGACTTATCTCAACTCACTGGTCACCATAGCAGCACCCACTCGTAGCACGCGCTCCAGCAGGAAAATCTCACTGGTCACCCCCAAAGCCAATTCCTCCTTTGGTCGTCTTTCCTTCCAGTTCTCTGCTGCCAATGACTGGAACGAACGGCAAAAATCTCTGAAGCTGGATACTCATATCTCCCTCACTAGCTTTAAGCACCAGCTGTCGGAGCAACTCGCACATCACGATACCTGTACACAGATGGGCTATCTACCGACCTCATCCCCATACAATATTTATTTATTTATCTTGCCCCATTGCACCCCAGTATCTCTACTTGCACATTCATCTTCTGCACATCTACCATTCCAGTGTTTTAAATTGCTATATTGAAATTACTTCACCACCATGGCCTATTTATTGCCTTAACTCCCTCATCTTACCTCATTTGCACTCACTGCACATAGACTTTTTGTTTTATTTTGTTCTGCTGTATTATTGACTATGTTTTCTTTATTCCATGTGTAACTCTGTGTTGTTGTATGTGTCGAATTGCTATGCTTTATCTTGGCCAGGTCGCAGTTGCAAATGAGAACTTGTTCTCAACTAGCCTACCTGGTTAATTAAAGGTGAAATATATATATATATATTTTTAATAAATAAATATTCATCTGCCTCACCTGCCTTGTCTCACCACCTAGCCGTATTGTAGCAGAATTATTTTGTTTAGGGTTTCTTCAACTTTTGTCAGTCTGTGTTTCTGCCCTGTAGTAACCCCAGTTTGGAGGCTCCAGCTCCACAGGAGAATGTGTGTCCAGTCCAGTGTGTGGCAACAGCCATTTGGTTAGCATAATGGCCAGGGTGGGAAATCAATGTTTTGGTCCACCCCCCCCCCCCAAAAAAAATTGTACCGGCCCAATATGTTCTTCTTGTCATTTCAAAAACAAATTTATTACTAGTAAGGTATAATTGGGTATGTTGCTTCATTTCATTTTTGTTACATGTTTATTTTAACCAATGTATGTTTAAATAATTTTGATCCAATTTATTATTATAGATCAGGGCTCTACGCTGACATTTTTTACAATGAGTACATTTATGTGCTCCTAAGTAGAATTGTAGAAGCATACAAATGCATTTAGGAGAACAATGACTAAAATGTAATGAATAAATGTTTTTGGGAGTGATCCATGCTCAATCAAGCACAGTTATTGGGTGAGACAAACATTTTCAGCCGGCACTTTAGGACGGGTTTCTTTCACTCAGGCCCCACTTCCAGGATTGGTGAACATCCAACCCTGCTAATGGCTGAATTTGGAGCTCCTTGAGCTGGCTGCATCAAACTGAAAAAGTGCGCTCTCAGGCCTGCCTCGCTCCAGCAACAGAAGGGCAGGTTTACGACTCCTCCCTGTGCCTCCAAGGCGGCTTGGTTCGCTGGGTATTTATAAAGAACACTCAGTCATGTGCTCTGACACACCAGCAATTAGTACAGCCTCCGGCAAAGAGAGGGGCGAAAAGTTAGCACTTCAGCATTGACTGGTACTCGCTGTGCGACTCTTATTGCTCCTTTCCTGTCTGAAGTCTAATTAACACGTCAGGATAGTGGCAAACATCAGCAGAAATGCCATGGGCAGGCCAGGCATACACAAACAGACTTTTCAAACGGCTGTGAAGAAGCCTTGCAGGCTTGCATATATATCTTGAGCACTGTTGTAGGCTATTGTTCAAGATATGGTGTCCCACAAACCCATTGCAGTATTGATAGTTGAAAAGTAGGCCTTTCTTACATTGTGCCAGTGCCATGTCTTACATTGTTTGGATGAATAAGTGTTCATCCATTTTATGCAGCAATTATGCTTTTTAAACACACTTAAGACATCGTCCGATCTCTTAATGAAACTAGATAATTGTGTATTTTTCTGTCACGTTGTGATTTAAAGCCTTTAAGATCCATGCTCAGACTTGTAGCCCATACCTGCAAGTTGTAAAATGTCACCAATTTGAGTAAACCACAGCAGCAACAAACCCATCTAACCCAGAGCTCTTTTTTAATTCAAGGCCAATTGTTTTTTTCTTATTCATTATGCAGATCCTACTACCTTGAGGTATTTTGTGGGCTCTTTTGAGAAAACATCCGTTGCTAACCGACTGTCACATCCCAGTGAGTCAGTGGAGCATCTGAGCTGTTGGAGCTGAAGGTCTCTGCTGAACAGCTGGCATCAACGGGAGACGCGTTCTCTTAAATCAACCTGATGCATATTCATTAGAGTACTCGTTCAGCCATCCCCATGTTTATATTGAATGTCTGCTCACTGGGAATTGGCCGTTAACTGTATTTAAACTCACTGCTCCCTCGATGCACCTGTGAAGAACGACATTGGCCTTTTTTATTTTGACTTTCTACTCTAACCTACTAAGAGTTTTTAGGAAACTATGCAGTATTTTGTGTTTATGTATTTCTTACATTGTTACCCCAGGAAATCTTAAGTCTTATTACATACAGCAGAGAAGAACTATTGGATATAAGAGCAACGTCAACTTACCAACATTACGACAAGGAATACGACTTTCCTGAAGCGGATCCTCTGTTCGGACCACCACCCAGGACAATGGAGCTAATTGCAGTAGGCGATCCAAAACAACGACGCAGATTAAGCGGCCACCTGGCCAGGTTCCGTAGATGTGCACACCGCTCCTGAGTATACTACTAGCCAATGTCCAGTCTCTTGACAACAAGGTAGACAATTTGAGCAAGGGTTGCCTTCCAGAGAGACATCAGAGATTGTAACATTCTCTGTTTCATGTAAACATGGCTCTCTCGGGATATGTTGTCGGAATCAGGTCAGCCACCGGGCTTCTCCAATCATCGATCCGACAGAGATAAACACCTCTCTGGGAAGGGTGGGGGAGTATGCTTTATGATTAACGACTAATGGTGTAATCAGATCAACATACAGGAATTGAAGTCCCTCTGCTCACCCGATCTAGAATTCCTTACAATCAAGTGCCGGCCATTTTACCTACCAAGAGATTTCTCGTCAGTCACAGCTCTGTACATTCCCCCTCAAGCAGACACCAAGACGGCCATCAAAGAACTTCACTGGACTATTTGCAAAGTGGAAACCATACATCCTGACGCTGCATTTATTGTAGCTGGGGGTTTTAACAAAGCAAATTTGAGAAGAATTCTACCTAAATTCTTCCAGCTTGTTGATTGCGCTACGCGCATGCGCAATAACCTCAACCACTGCTACTCTAACTTCTACGATGCATACAAAGCCCTCCCCCGCCCTCCCTTCGGGAAATCCGACCACGACGCCATCTTACTCCTTCCGTCTTATCGGCAGAAACTCTACAGGATGTACCAGTGACAAGAACCATTCAATGATGTTCCGACCAATCGGAAGCCACACATCAAGATTGTTTTGATCACGCGGACTGGAATATGTTCCGGTCAGCCTCAGAGAACAACATCGACCTATACGCTGACTCTGAGTGTATTTTATAAAGAAGTGCATTAGAGATGTTGTACCCACTGTGACTATTAAAACCTACCCTAACCATTAACTGTGGATGAATGGTGACATTTGCGCAAAACTGAAAGCGCAATCCACCACATTTAACCATGGATAGAGTTCTGGGAATATGTCTGAATATAAACAGTGTAGCTATTCCCTCCAAGGCAATCAAACAAGCAAAATGCCAGTACAGAGACTAGGTGGAGTCGCAATTCAACAGCTCAGACTTGAGGCTAATGTGGCAGGGTCTACAGGATATCACGGACTACAAAAATGAATCCAGTTATGTCACGGAAACCGACGTCACACTTCCAGACAAACTAAACACCTTTGCCCGCTTTGAGGATAATAGAGTGCCACCGTCACGGCCAGCTAACAAGGACTGTGCCTCCCCCCCCTTCTCAGTGGCTGACGTGAGTAAAGCATTTAAACGTATTAACCCTCGCAAGGCTGCTGGCCCAAGACGGCATCCCTAGTCAGGCCCTCAAAGCATGTGCAGACCAGCTGGCTGGTGTGTTTACGGACATATTCAATTGCTCCCTATCCAAGTCTGTTGTCCCAACATGCTTCAAGATGGCTACCATTGTTTCTGTACCCAAGAAGGCAAAGATAATTGAACTAAATGACTACCGCCCCGTAGAACTCACCTGTCATCATGATGTGCTTTGAGAGACTAGTCAAGGATCATATCACCTCCACCTTACCGGCCACCCTAGACCCACATGAGTTTGAAACAGGTCCACAGATGATGTAATCGCCATCACACTGCCCTATCCCATCTGCACAACGCAACACCTGGGGCAAACTACCTACCTCCATGACACCTACAGCACCTGATGTCACAGGAAGGCCAAAAAGATCATCGAGGACATCAACCACCCGAGCCACTGCCTGTTCCCTCCGCTACCATCCAGAAGGCGAGGTCAGTACAGGCGCGTAAAGCTGGGACAGAGAGACTAAAAACAGCTTCTATCTCAAGGCCATCAGACTGCTAAACAGCGATCACTAACTCAGAGAAGCTGCTCCCTACATTGAGACCCAATCATTGGCCACTTTAATAAATGGATCACTAGTCACTTTATACAAGCACTCTAAGTAATGCCACATTAATGATGTTTACATATCTTACATTACTCATATCACGTGTATATACTGTATTTTATACCATCTATTGCACCTTGCCTATGCCGGTCGGCCATCGCTCATCCATATACTTACTTGTACATATTCTCGTTCACCCCTTTAGATTTGTGTGTATTAGGTAGTTGTTGGGAAATTGTTAGATATTACTGCACTGTTGGAACTAGAAGCACAAGCATTTGCAAGCTACACTTGCAATAACATCTGCTAACCTTGTGTATGTGACAAATACAATTTGATTTGATATTAGTAAATTATCATATAGCCCATTTGTTGTGACCCGCAGGTCTAATTGAGAGAACTAACAGATGTGCTTAAATGCTCCCTTTTGCTTTCAGTTTCTTTTTTTAGAGTCCTAAACCCTAAGCTTGTTCTTTGTTTCTGCTTAAACATCCAGACACAGCTGTGCTTTTGTCCGTGAGGCTGCAGAGGGAGGTTCTGGTCTGTGTGGGGATGGTCTGATAGGACGGTCCACCTCCCCCATCCCCACATCAGTTCTGGACATAAGCCCTGCCATAATGGAGGTGATGGAGATGGGTCTGGGGATTGGGGCAGGCTGTGACCTATGGAAATGACTCTGGGGAGCCGTGTTCGCTGAATAAGGGGAAAGAACAAACTGGCTGATTTTTAAGTAGATGAGTGGGGGCAGGGGATAGTGCGGGGTATGTGTTTTTTGTGTGTACTTTTGCCAGATGTGTGTGTGTACCCTTTACTCCATGTGATACCTACATGCTGTGCCACACCACTTTTCAAGGTAACTCTGTACTGGAAGCCAGCAGGGGTACAGGGAATGCAGTTTCCAGGAAACTAGAGTAATTAATTTGATTGCGCATGAAGGTGAGCACGAGCTGGAATGAGGGGTTGCATTGATGATAGACCCACGTGACTTCGCGCCACACCCCTCCTCCTCACTCTCTGCCACTCTCCACCTGGCCTAGGGAATGAGTTGATACGGATTATTATCTATCCTGTTGCATAGTCACTTTACCCTGACCCTATGTACATATCTACCTCAATTACTTCGCACATTGACTCGGTGCTGGTACCCCGTGTATTTATCGTTACTCATTGTGTTTAAAAAAAATATTTTTAACATTTTCTCTGCATTGTTGGGAAGGAACTGTAAGTAAGCATTTCACTGTTACTCTACACCTGTTGTTTATGAAGCATGTAACAAATACAATTTTGATTTGAGCTGGGCTACCCCAAGGCTGGCTGGGTGGGGCAAAGCACACAGACTACCCCAGCCACAAGCTGGTGTGTTTTGTTTTTTAAGGAACAGCAGCAACTAAGACAATTTACGTAGTGCAGAGGCGGCCGGGAATTTGTGCGCTTGAGTTCGTTTCTGCTGTTACATGGACTCTACAGCGTGATGAAACTTTGTTGCTCCTTGCTGAATCAAGCAAAGTGTTTTTGAAATCAAGTCTTTTGTTGCCTAGGCAACACTACCCTCCCTGCAGCAGCAGCACATGGAGTTAGGTGAGGAGAGTATATATATATATATATGTATGTATATACACACACACACACATACATATGTGTGTGTATATATATATATGTGTATATATATATGTATATATATGTGTATATATATATATGTATATATATGTGTATATGTATATATATGTATATATATGTGTATATGTATATATATGTATATATGTGTATATGTATATATATGTATGTATATGTGTATATATATGTATGTATATGTATATATATATGTATATGTATATATATATGTATATGTATATATGTATGTATGTGTGTGTATATATATGTATATATATATATGTGTATATATATATGTATATACATACACGCATATATTGTATATATATATAATATACACACACACACACACACACATATAATATATTCTCCTCACCTAAAGGGAGGGTAGTATGTATATGTGTGTGTGTGTGTGTAACTATTTTTTTATTTTTCGGTGACCTCGGGCATTTGGCTGACGATTAACTTGAAGATATGGAACTACATTTGTGCAAAGACTATATGTTTGCTGCTGTGTTAACCCACGCCATTACACCAGGGAGAGTAATTAGTGTAGCCTAATTATTTATTTGAAGGAGGAAGTAATGGGCGCCCTAAAACTAAACACCTTGCGCTTCCCTCCGTACAATACGACGACTGCAGGGGGCACAGTCCAGTATTCCAAATACATATGGGCTACTTGACTTCGCTTTGCACACAGTAAGAATTGTTCAAATTATCTTTTACAGGAGATGCGTTTAATCGTCACATGTAGACACTTCAAAATCCAATGGTGTTAGAATAGGAACATTTTATTCAAGCATCTAGTGCCAAGTGCTTTTGCTATGATTCTGCCATAAAATATAACCTAGTTGCTTTGTGGTGAAATGACCGTCTCCTTTCTCACTGGCATGTAGAAGACATTTGTATTTTAAAGTCCTTAAGGTTTGTGAGCTCAAAAGGCCAGCGCTTCTGTTCCGTTTGATTGGAGCTTAATCTCCCATGCAAAAATCTCTTGCCTGTAATCTTCTCTCCTTTTTTATTTTTTTTTATTTTTTAGGTCTCTAAACATCGCTGAATCTCCTTGTAGTTTATGACACTCATTAGCAGGAGAGAATTCTCAGCCCCAGGCGCAAAATGTTTCAAGAATAGTGGCTGAAATAAAGTAGGCTATGCGTAACTTCAGTGTTTATCCTGATAGGCAGATCTGTTCTGGATGCTCTCCGCAGCAGAGGGCCATTGCCCAAGTTGGTCGGAGCTAGGGCTGTTGCGGTGACCATATTACTTCCATCCACTCCGACAGTCATGACCGCAGTAAAATTCCACGTGACCGTTGAGTCACAGTAATATCCTTTTTATGCACTCCGGACATGCTTTGGTAGTACCCAACTTGCTAATGACCTTCAGGTCCTAATGGCCTGGTACTCAGGGCTCTATTGTTCCTCTAACCACTCTGACATCAATTCAAATGCTTGAAAATCAAATCAAACTCTTATCATAAAAAACAGTATCGTGCTTTTAAAATTCACCTCACTGTGATGATCAGGTTGAAGAAAGAAGTTCAACAACAGGTTGAAACAGAGTGTAAAACATGGTCTTGTGGATGTTGTTTCAAAGTCTAACACAACAAAGTGGACAGTGCTTTCCAAGGGGATGATTAATTCAAAACAGCCATATGCATGTTCTAGCTTGTCATAGAAGCCTATGAGTACAAGTTTTTTTTAAATCATTCCCAACTAAAGTTGCCTAATAACTCTAAATCTAGTGTATATGACCTGTTTAAAATGATCCCTTTTACGCTCAACATATCCACTTCATATGTGCGCACTCTCGATCCGGAATGGGAAAGATATCCTTTTTTATTTTATTCAGCTAAATTGAATGCTATTCATCTTACTATGAAAATAATATACTTTATCAGCATATCTTGTCAGCCAAATAAATAATCCTATGGCATGGAGCATAGCCAGATAACGTACAGTAGGCCAACTGATATGATGTTTTTCTGAAAAAATAAATCTTGTCATAATGTTTCTTTAGACCTGACATGCAGCTTGTATGCCTGGAGATGCTAAACTTGTTTGTTAATTAATGTCTTTTGCACGACAATAACCGCCTGACAAAATGTCTTGACTGCCACAGCCCTAGTCGGAGCCAATGACGCAGAAAGCTGTCAGTGGATTGTAAAGAGAACCGTGAGGAGAAAAAAAAAAGGGGGCATTAGTACAAGAACCCCAGTAATTACAGGCTAGGCTGACTTGAAGAGAATTTCCTAAGATAGTTAAAGCCACAATCTGGAAGATGGGCTGCATATCATTAGTGGACCATCGACAAAAATGTAACCAGTGACATCCCATGACATGTTCACATTCCAATAGCTCTTGATTTACATGATATACTGCATCTGTCAAGAAATAATATTCCACAATGACCTTTTTCTACATGATTTATAGTTCTCGAATTTGTTTAGTCTCATGACAGTAAATCTTACGCCGCTTTAATGGCTGAAGGAAATGCTGACAAACTGCTTTGCAATTTGCAGGTGAAGTCAAAATCTGCCTTTATACAGTGGTCACCAAAGACCCACCATTTTATGCTAGCTAACATACAAAAACTCTCATCTCCTCTGCTCTCTCTTTGCTGCTGCATACCCATTGAACTGGCCCCTCTGCTGTTGAGTGCAAGATAATTCAATTACTTCATTAGAGGTCTCAGAAGATGTGAAATCCAATTGCCATTGATTTCTGAAATATGATGCGGTTGTCTTTTGACTCGTTTTTTGCTGTGCACCGTGTATTAGATTAAACTTTCTACTGTCCTTTTCATTTGAAGCCTCTCTGGGGGCTCGTCGGTGCAGCAGGCACTTGAAGCCTGGTCTTGGCAAACTCCCCTCCCCCTAATACTGTTAAAAAATAGCTTATTTAGTCGTAATCAGATTGTGCTAGGCCTATATGGAAATAAGTTAATTGGAGGCGTTGGAGGACTTCAATGACTCCTCATGACAAGGCTCTCCAAAATGGCAGTGTAATTTTCAAAGGTCTTTGTTGCAAAATGTATTGGGGGGGGGGGGGGGGGGGGTCTTGATGACCGCATATTTAATTCAGAAATATGTTGCGGCGCCCTCCGAAACAAGTTAACCCTCCGCTGACGCATGGACCCTTATCAGTGTGAAATAGGATCAACTTGGCACATTCTCAACTTTATCTGGAATTTATGATTTGTTGGTTATTTGAATCAGCTGTGTAGTGCTAGGGCAAAAACTAGGGATGCACCGATATGACATTTTTGGCCGGTTCCGATATTTGCCTTGCCAAAAAAAAACGATACCGATATTAAAAAAAAAATAATTCTAGTACAGTTAAATAGTTAACACGGACGCAGTGGTCTAAGGCACTGCATCTCAGTGCAAGAAGCGTCACTACAGTCCCTGGTTCGAATCCAGGCTGTATTGCATCCCGCCTTGATTTGGAGTCCCATAGGGCGGCACACAATTGGCCCAACATCGTCCAGGATTTGGCTGGGGTAGGCGGTCATTGCCAATAAGAATTTGTTCTTAACGGACTTGAATAGTTAGAGGTTACACACACCACACTGACCAAAAAGTTATTTTTTGGGCCTTTACGTATGTCCCCATTACCAGTAAAACATATATCTTTCACTTACTTGCTGTGCTGTTTTGTTCTTCATTTGTTCAGTCGTTTCATTCTCAACCAGGATTTCATCATACATGTCAAGCAATGAAGTGTCTGGTCTGTCTGTCTGTCTGTGGCCTCACTTCCTCGGTGCGCACTGTCACTGTTTCTGTGTCCATCTTTTCCAACTGTGTATGTAACATTTCACGTAAACCCTGTTTCTTGTCTACATCGAAGTAGAGATCCTTGTACCTAGCATCAAGCATGGTGGCGACACAGTAAAGAGGCTCAGAGAGAATTCCACCGACTTGCTTGTTCACAGCCTCGAGTACTTTTGTAAGTTTTAACCCCACGGTCTGTGTTGTCAGTTTTGTTGAGCAGTTGTTTCAATGCCAGAGGGTATCACGTCTGCTGCAGACGCAGTTGATTAGCTTATTTCTCGAGTCAGTTGTTCGAATGGAGCTAGGAGTGTGTTCATGTTTCAAACGTGTTTTGAACATGTTCTCAAATGTAATTGAAATGACAACAGCGGTATGAGAACCAGCACATTCTTGAGCATGCAATATGGCTTTCCTCAGTACAAAATCCTTGTCGACCCACTGTGTTCATGGACCTGACATCGCTGGTTTCAAACATAGTGTGTAGCTCCGGTAGGGCAACATCTGAAAAATGGTATGTACCGGGGCCCAACCAGTCGGCGAAAGGCAACATCATCCACGACAGAGGCCCGGTTGATTGTCAAGGGCAATGAATTCCATTATCTTGCCTTTAATGGATTTCACTTTTGTTGTCTCGCTGAAATGTTCTTACTCTTTCAAATGACTGCTCGACTTGGAATTGTTTAGTTGTTGGAAGTGTGCGCTTAGTATTTTTCAGCTTTTGTTCTGTGTAGAGCTGTAGTTTTCGTGGTGTCAATACGTCATCTACTTACGTTGTATAGGTATGCACGTCAGCTTTGACATCGGATTTGCACATCGGCGTTAAACTAGACATCGGGCCAATGTTGGCATTTTTTTTAGCTAATATCGGCCGATTCCGATATGCTCACTGATATATCGTGCATTCCTAGCAAAAACCTACACTCCTTGGGATCCTGAGGACCGAGTTTAGGAAACCTTGTAGAAGATGATCTTTTATTTCACTCCATTGTTTTGGGGGTTGACCATTTGTCAGTTGCTGGCTACCTATCAGCCGTGTTGCTGTTCCTTGCGGGTAAGATGTCTTTCACCAGCCATATTGGCAGGCAGTGGTGGAAAAAGTACCCAGCTGTCATACTTGAGTAAAAGTAAAGATACCTTAATAGAACATGACTCAAGTAAAAGTCACAGAGTAAAATTATTCTTGAGTAAAAGTATTTGGTTTAAAATATACTTAACTATCAAAAGTAAAGTATACATTTCAAATTCCTTATATTAAGCAAACTAGATGGCACCATTTTCTTGGTTTTTAAATTTACAGATAGGCACAAGCACACTCTAACATTGACATAATTTACAAATGAAGCATGTGTGTTTAGTGAGTCTGCCAGATCAGAGGCAGTAGTGATGACCAGGGATGTTCGGTTGATAAGTGCGTGAATTTGTAAAAAGTACAGTATTTTAAGGAATGTAGTGAAGTAAAAGTAGTCAAATATATCCCCCAAAAACGACTAAAAATACTTTTAAAGTACTACTTAAGTACTTTACACCACTGTTGCTGGGTGGTCAGGGCTCCACAGTGCGAGCATTTCACTCATTTGTGAATAAAAAAGTTAAGTATGATCTCATTTATAGCTAAATAAATGCTGCAGTATTTCTGACATTTTGTTTCATAGCTGGTAAGCTATTTGCACAAAGTCAAAGAACTACGAATCTTACATAGCCTATCTGTGGCTGGTAGATATATTACATCTACCTGCCATAGTGGCTGGTGGACCAAAAAGTTAGTTTTAGACCCTGTTGGAGGCCCACTTTTGGCTTTGTGTGGACCACTGTGCCCTTTTGGATGTTCATGTCATCTGTCCACTTTATTTGGGCGGTGGCGTTCGGCACTCTGTAGACTTCTCACTTTGCTGACCCCTGTCCAAAAATAGTCTCTTGGCTTTGGGGCTCCAGCAGTAGTCCTCCCCAAAACCATTTTGGCTGTGTCCAGCCACGATCTCTCTCTGGGTCAAGGCCAGCATGCTTTAGCCTGAAGTCTCTTACACAGTCCACCTGCCTATGGTCTGGTTCAGTCGTCTTAGCGGGTTTAAGGCATAGGGGATGACTGTTGTTCCCTCTACCAAGTAGTTAACAGAGTTGAGACAGTGGGCCAGCTCCCTCTCGAAGTGTATGCTGCTGATACATTAGGTTTCTTCTCCACCCAGGACCAGAGGCTGTCTCCTCTCTTGGGAAAGTAGAAGTGAGCAAATCTACATTTCCACTAGACAAAATATCCTCTGCTGAAACCATCATAAGAGATTAGGTGTGACGCGCCTTGGCCGGTACACAGTGTCCCTGATCTCGAAGGCAGGCTGTGGGCTGAATCGTAAAACAACGCGCCATCACGCCCCAATGGGTACTCCGCTGCTACTACTCCAGCCAAGCTCACCTAGAGAATCCATGAAACACCTAGCGAATGGGGTTGTCTTAAAACCCCCACTGTTTGAACGCATTTTGTTCTGTAGGTTGTTATTGAGACCACACAAGCCAGGTTTTTATTTTGTAATATATTAGGATCCCCATTAGCCAACGTCAGTGGCGACAGATAGTCTTACTGGGATACATGTTGGCAGTCCTCGCCTTCATTTAATCCCATATAGGAACACTCATCAGTATGCATGGTCAGGTGCAGCATTGCTGGTCAGGATCTTTTGCATACAGAGCTTCTAGTCTGTACCCTCGGTGCCTGGCTGTTATGTGTGCTAGCCCATGTCTAATCAACATGCAGTCCAGGAAGGCAGGGAGAATGAAGGTGGAGGGGAGGAGTGGGGGATGGTGGAACTGTATGCATCCATGATTCCTGGCCTGCTCCCAACAGGTCATTTTAACAGCAGTCTGTTAAAACAAGGGGACCTTTTTAGAGAGGGGGAGGAAGGGGTAGAATGTTCAGGTCTACCCTGAATTTCAAACTTGTCTGGAATCCATTTAAGTGCACTATGACAATCCGGCTAGTGAGGCTACTTGCAGGGTGACTAGCCACTCCTCTGTACTATATTGTACAAGTCCTGAGCTTCGTCATGCGGTGCTCTCATGCAATGCAGCATGTTTCTGCCATCAGCACATTCACACTTAGCAGTTATCTTTTGGTTGGTACTTTAGACAAGGGGTTGTCAGACTGATGTAATATATTCATTGATTTTGTCGGGTAGTAGGGTGAATTACTCATCAGCCCAGATGTGAGTGGTAATACCCAAG